>NW_006921674.1:4896102-4899083 GCF_000298275.1 Orycteropus afer afer | reverse complement strand
AACCTTCCTTCCGAGGAGTGGCTGGTGGGTTTGAACCACCAGCCGTCTGGTTAGCAGGCAAGTGCCTTAGCCACTATGCTACCAGAGCATTAGGATTGGAAAAAATAATTAATAATCTTTGATATGCAGATGACACAACCTTGCCTGTTGAAAGTGAAAATGACTTGAAGTTATCAGGTATTTCATTTTACTTGGTTCTATAATCAACACCCATGGAAGCAGCAATCAAGAAATCACATGTCTTATTGGACTGGGCAAATCTGCTGCAAATGACCTCTTTAAAGTGTTAACAAGCAATGATGTCGCTTTGAAGACTCAGGTGTACCTGACCCAAGACATGGTATTTTCAGTGTCCTCATAAGCATGTGAAAGCTGGACAATGAATAAGGAAGGCTGATGAAGAGTTCATGCTTTGAATTGTGGTACTGGCAAAGAATACTATAAACACCATGGACTGCCAGAAAACAAACAAACCTGTCCTGGAAGAAGTGTGGCCAGAGTGCTCTTCAGAAATAGGCATGGCTACACTACTCAACTACTTTGGTCATTGTGGTAGTTAAGGTTGTTTGTCAACTTGGCTGGGCCTTGTTTTGAGTGGCTGGGCAGCTGGATGTGGTATTCCCTATTATGATGACACTGGTAATCAACTCCATGGTGGACTCTACTGTGAGCAGCTGAGTAGCTGCCTTAGGGATGTGGTCTGCTTACACATAAGAAGTTTTGAGGAAGGTATCTGAGATTTTTGACACATCTGGATCCTGCATTTTGGTGAGTCATCATCTCAGTGGCTTGCCAAATTGTCTGCCGATTATGAGACTGTTTCTGGACTTGGACTAGTGGCCTGCTGTGTTGCTTGATAATCTTGAGACTATGCCATTGTGTTTGTCAGCTTTGGGTTTGTCAGCCTCAGCATCCAGCAGCTGCCTGAGTTAAGAGACACCTTTAGCTCCAGTGGGCTGAGAAAGAGACAGAGCTGAAGCCCAAGGCCCCTAGAGCTAGCACTTTGAATTCAGACTTCTAGCTTCTAAACATGAAGAAAATAAATCTCAGTTTGTTAAGCCATCCATTTGTAGTTTGTCTGTCCAAAACAGTCATGTTGTCAGTAGGGACCATTGCCTGGAGAAGGATATCATACTTGGTGAAGCTATCAGCAAAAAAGGGGAAGACCCTCAATGAGATGTACTGACTTAGTGGCTGCAATGATGGGCTCAAACATAGCAAGGATTGTGAGGATGGTGCAGGACCAGGCAATGTTTCATTCATTTGTGCATAGGATTGCTATGAGTCAGAGCCAACTGAACAACACCTAACCACCACCACAACAATATTCTTCTCTGTTTCCAACTTTTGCATTCCAATCACCAGTAATTATCAATATGTCTTAATTGCAAGTTTAGTCAATTTCAGACTGCAGAAGTTGATAAAACTCTTCAATTTCTTCATCTTTGGCTTTAGTGGTTGGTATGTACATCTGAACAATGTAGTAACTGGTATTAACTGGTCTTCCTTATAGAAGGAATAGTAGACCATATGTTTGTCTGATTCAAAGTGGCCTATACCAGTCCATTTCAGCTCACTAATGCTTGGGATATCGATCTTTATGTATTCCATTTCACTCTTGACACCTTGCAATTTTCTGGTAGTAGATTGTCCAATTTTCCTTGGAAGGAAGATTGGACGATCACCATCTGTAGTATAGCACCTCAGAAACTCAAGGAGGGATCCTTATGAGTCAGATCCGACTCTACAGCAGTGAGGTTTTTTTTTTTTTTTTTTTTTTTTTCAATTTTCTTAGATTTATACTTCGTACACTCCATGTTCCAATTGTTAATGTTTGTAGCTGTTTTTTCTCATTTTGAGTTGCTCCACATCAGCAGACGAAAATCCTGAAAGCTTTTTTCCATCCATATCATTAAAAATGACTGCTTTGAGGAGACAGTTCTTCCACTGTCATATTTTGACTGCCTTCCAAACTAAGGGGATTCGTCTTTTTGGCGCTGTATCAGGAAATGTTTTATTGGTATTCATAGTTATATGAATTTATACATAGACAATGTTTCATTTATACATAGACAATGTTTCCCTGCTATTTAGAAAATTTTCAGTGGCCATTTTTTTTCAGGAGTGATGGTCTCATCCTTCTTCCCAGTCTGTCTGAGTATGGAAGCTCCTCTGAAACCTGTCCACCATCAGTGACTGTGCTGGGATTTGAAATACCAGTGGCGTAGCTTCCAGCATCACAGCAACATGCAACATGATATGGGATAAAAATGGTAAAAGCTGACATCTTTATCTTGCTTCCAATTTTATGGAAAAGCATTTGATATTTTACCACTAAGTTAAGATATTGTTTTTGTTGTTAGATGCCATCAAGTTGATTCCAACTCATAGTGACCCTATTTAGAACAAAATGAAATACTGCCTGGTCCTGTACCATACTCACAGCCATAGCTATGTTTGAGCCCATTTTTGCAGTCACTATGTCAATCCATTGTGGAGGATCTTTCTCTTTTTTGCTGATCTTCTACATTCCCAAGTTTATGTCTTTCTACAGGGACTGGTCTCTCCTGATAACATGTCAATGTATGTGAGACGAACTTTCACCATCATCACCTCTAAGGAGCATTCTGGCCATACTTCTTCCAAAACAGATTTGTTCATTCTCTCTCAGCCTATAATTTATTTAATATTCATCACCAATTCCATAATTCAAATGCATCAATTCTTGTTCGGTCTTCTTTATTCATTGTCCAGCTTTCTCACATGTATGAGGCAACTGAAAATATCATGGCTTTGGCCAGGTGCATCTTAGTCCTCAAGGTGATATCTTTGCTTTTTAACACTTTAAAGGGTATTTTGCAGCATATTTGCCCAAAAGAATTAGCTGTAGATATTTTGGATATCTACGAAGAACTGGCAAAGAACAAGGCTCCAGGAATTGATGGCATACCGACTGAGATATTTCAACAAACAGATGCCCC
>NW_006921674.1:4879050-4893440 GCF_000298275.1 Orycteropus afer afer | reverse complement strand
CCTCTAATTGAAGTCTATTATGGTCAAATATCATATGCTGGCACAGTACATGGACTATAAACGTTTCATGTGCATTCAAAATAATACATTCTACAGCTATTGTGTGGGTATTTTGTAAAGACTAATAAGGTCAAAATGGTAGAGAGTTTTTTTTTAGTTTTCTATATTCTTAATGACTCTTTTGATCTAGTTGTAATTTCAATTACTGAAGGATAAATGTTATAATCTTTAGTTTGCCTCTTTCCCTTTAATTCTGTAGATTTTTTTTTTTTAATTTTAAAGTTCTGTTATTGGGTACATCACTTATAATTGTTACATCTTTTAAATGAATTAACAATTTTTATCACTGTGAAATTACCTTTGTCTCTGATATTAAGTTTAATTTTGAAGTCTATTTTTCTGATATTAATACACCATATTCTAGGTTTTTTATGCTGTTTGCATGAAATATCTTTTCACTCTTTCAATATAAAAATATCTGTGCCTTATCTCCTAATTTGCAAAATCTTATAAATAGCATAAAGAGATGCAATTTTTTTTTTATATTTCTGACAACTTTTGCCAGTTAATTGAATAGCAATGAATTTGTACTTCTTTTATTATTTAATTTCTATTTTTACTATAATTTGTTTGATCTGGTCATTTTTTCTTGTTTTCTTTCTTTTTTGAATATTCTGTTATTCTATTCCCTTTATTGAATTTTTGGAATCTCTGGATAGAACAAATACTTAAGAACTTAACAAATGGTTAAGTTTGGCAGTTCAAACCCAAGGTGACTTGGATGACAGTCATGGTGATAGGTTTCAGAAAGTTGACAGTGGAGTAAATCTACTCTGCACATATGAGGTCATCTTGAAGTGGAATTGACTTGATGGCAACTGACCACAACAAATTGAATTTTTAGCTATAATATTCTTTTTTTGTTTTGTTTTTTACATTATTATTCTGTGGGTTATAATATGAATAAATCAAAATCTACACAAGATTAATATCATACCATTGTAGTTGTTGTTATGTGCAGTCAGTCGGACACAACTCATAGTGACCCCTCCTTGGGTTTCTGAGGCAGTATCACTATGGAAATAGATTGCCCAACCTTCCTTCTGAGGAGTGGCTGGTGGGTTTGAACTGCCAGCCTTCTGGTTAGCAGTCAAGCACCTTAGGCAGTATGCTACCAGAGCTCCCACAATGTCATACTATTTTACATAAAATATAAGAAATTTTGAACAATAAAATTTCATTCATACCTATGTTCTGTGTGTGTATCATCCCTAAAGATAGTATAAAGTCTAGAATATGGTACTCCAAGTTTTTACTTTAATACAACTTTATTTTAATAAAAAATTTCCCTTTTAAGATTTAAGAAGAAAACTATAATTTTGATATTTATCCTTATATTTACTACTTATAGTGATCTTCGTTCTTTAATATACATTTAGTTTCAGTTCTCCTCAGCCTGATGAACTGCTTTTAGAATTTTTTATAGAGTAGATATACTGATAATAAATTTTCTTAATTTTAGTTTATCTGAAAGTATCTTTATTTTTCCTTCAATTTTGATCAATTTCTGTTCACTGCCTGGTGGTACAGTGATTAAGGATTCAGGGCTAACCAAAAAGGTCAGCAGTTCTAACCCACCAGCCACTATATAGAAGAAAAATGAAGCAGTCTGTTTCCACAAAGATTTACAACCTTGGTAACTCTATGGGGCAGTTCTATTCTGTATTATAGTTTTGCTGTAGTTGGAATTGACTTGATGGCAGTGGGTCGGGTTTTTTGGTTACAGAATTTTATGTTGATATATGTTCCATTATTTTTTCCTACAATTTTTCTGACAAATAGTCTGTTGTTTCTTGTTTGGTTGTTCCAATTTATGTAACTCTTCCTTTTCTCTATTTTAAATTATCTTTCTTTTTAATTGGTTTGATTGGTTCCCTCTGTTTATCTTCTACTTGAAGTTCTATCCACGCTTCTTGGATATATAAACCAAAGTAAACCAAGCTCACTGCCATCGAGTTGATTCTGACTCAGTGACCTTCTTTGGGTTTCCAGCATGGTAAATCTTTACAAAAGTAGATTACCTAGTCTTCCTTCCACAGAGTGGCTGGTGGGTTTGAACCACCAACCTTCTGGTTAGCAGTCAAATGCTTAGGCACTATGCCAACAGAGCTTCTTCTTGGATATATACAGGTAGATATTTATTCACCAAGTTGGAAAACATGGGACCAATATTTCTCCAAACGTTTTCTCTTTGTTTTTTCTGGATCTCCAATTTCACACATATTGGACTACCTGATATTTTCCTAGTTCATTAAGATGTTAGTTTCTTTCCCAATCTTTTTTTTCCCCAAAATATTTCCAGATTGGATAATTTCTGTTGACCTATTTTAAAAATCAATAAACTTTTATTTGGCCATCTTCAAACTATGGTTAAAATCATTTAGTGGGCTCCTAATTTTTATGTCAATAATATCCATTTAAGAGCTCTGGTCGAGTAGTGCCTAAGGCACTTGACTGCTAACCAGAAGGCTGGTGGTTCAAACCCACCAGCCACTCCTTGGAAGGAAGGTTGAGCAAACTACTTTCATAGTGATACTGCCTCAGAAACCCAAGAAAGGGTCTCTATAAGTCAAGTCTGACTCGATGGCACATAACAACAACAACAACAGCAACAAAATCCATTTGGTCCTTTTTATTGATTCCTTTTCTCTAATTTAAAGGAGTTCTGGTGGTGCAGTACCTAAGGCATTTGACTACTAACCAAAAGGTTGGTGGTTAAATCCCACCAGCCTCTCCATAGAAGGAAGACTGGGAAATCTACTTCCATAAAGATTTACTGCCTTGGAAACACAATGGAGCCTGCTGTCAGTCAGAATTTACTCAAGGGCAATGTTTTATTGTTGTTGTTTTTTCCTTCATCTCTGATTGGATTCCCCATCTATTATTAATTATGACCATATTATCTTTTAATGCCTCAAATGGCTTATAATAGTTACACTAATATATCTTTTGCTGTTGTATTACTAATTTAAGTATTTGAGTCATTTAAAAATCATTTTTATTAACTCTTTATCTTATACAGAGGTCATGTTTTCTTGTTTCTTTCCATGCCAGTGATTTTAAATCATTTTTTGGAAATTGTGAGAGCTACATTATTTACTGTTGGCATTTTGTTACTGATCTGGTTACCTAATGCTGCTTTGACAGGAATATATACCACAAATAGGATGGCCTTAACAAGCAGGAGTTTATTCTCTTACAATTTGAGGCTTTAAGTCCAAGTTCAAAGTGCCAGGCTCTAGGGGTTATGTGAAAGCCCCTTGACCTTGGGCTTCAGCTCTGCCTCTAGCTCCCAGCCCACTGAAGCTAGAGGCTTTTCTTCACTCAGACAGCTGCTGGCTGTTGAGGCTGCCAAGCCCAAGGTTGATAAGTAAAAAGGCACAGTCCTGATGTTACCAAATCACATGGCAGGCCATTAATTCAAGTCCATTGTAAGTCTCAAGATCAGCAGAGCATGGCAGGCTGCTGAACAACGACAGCATGCTTGGCTACATGTAGGGTCCAAGCATGCCATAAGCTAGAGACTATCCCCAAGGCTTCTCCTTATCTATAGGAAGCAGACCACATCCCAAAGGCAGCTACCAGCTGCTTGTGGTAGATCTCACCATGGAGTTGATTGCCGGTCTCATCACCACTAGCTGCTACCAGCTACCCAGCCACTCAACCGGGCCCAGCCAAGTTGACATACAAATTGAACTACCACAGTTACATTCCTTCAAAGAATACTTGATTTTGTTCTGGTAGGTACTTGACTTACTTGTGGATCAATTTACTCTTTTAAGTCTTGTCTTTCAGTCTTGTTACAGTGTATTTATAGTCACCTTTATTCTATTGTTGTTGTTATGTGCCGTCGAGTTGGACTCGACTCATAGCGACCCCTCCTTGGGTTTCTAAGGTAGTATCACTATGGAAGTAGATTGTCCCATCTTCCTTCTGAAGAGTGGCTGGTGGGTTTGAACTGCCACCCTTCTGGTTAGCAGTCAAGTGCCTTAGCCACTGTGCTACCAGAGCTTCCTTTATTCTTGTTGTTGTTGTTATTATGTGCCGTCGAGTTGGACCCGACTCATAGCGACCCCTCCTTGGGTTTCTGAGGCAGTATCACTACGGAAGTAGATTGCCTCATCTTCCTTCCGAGGAGTGGCTGGTGGGTTTGAACCGCCAGCCTTCTGGTTAGCAGTCATATGGTAATCTTTCTCCTAAAGAGTAGCCTTTCTGGGTTCTAAATTGAGTAGCACATATTTTCATGGACATCTTTTCATTCTAGCTAGTCAAAGCTGTGTCTGTTTCAATGTGATCTTTATTTCCACAGTTAATTTTCAACTTGGATGTAGGAAATCTACTGATATTTATTTGTTGTGTGGGACCACCTTTACAATTTACTTATTTCTAGTATTTTTTTAATTACTTTTTTGGCTTTGAAAAATCATATATGAATAACAAAACTTTTTTTTCTTTCTTTTTTTATATTGTTGTTTATATTCTTTTCTTATTATAAAATTTCTTATTATATAATTGATCATATCCTATTATATAATCTCTGAGCTGTAGAATAATTTCCAAAAAGTGGTGATTTTGGGAATCCCTATCTTGCTTAATTGGTATGATTTTAATAATTTTCCATTAAGAATAATGTAGGGAGATCTGGTAGCATGGTGCCTAAGGCACTTGACTGTTAACCAGAAGGTTGGAGGTTCAAACCACCAACCACTCCTCAGAAGGAAGGTTGGGCAATCTACTTCCATAGTGATACTGCCTTGGAAACCCAAGGAGGGGTCGCTGTGAGTCAGGGCTGACTCGATGGCACATAACAACAATAGCAGCCATAAGACCAGAAGACCTGGATGATGTCTGGCTACTATTACAGAATATTTTGATCAAAGATTCTTAGTAGAATCCTGATCAAAAGGGAGACAGTACAGGATAGAATTCCAAAATCTCATGGACTGTAGAATTTATGAAAGCCATGAAACTGGATGAACCCTTGAAACTATGGCCCTGAGATAATCTTTGAATCTTAAACTGAAAACAGTTCCTGAAGTCCTCTTAAAATTAAATAATTTAGCATAGTGCCTAAGGCATTTGACTGCTAACCAGAAGTCTGGTGGTTCAAATCCACCAGCCACTCCTCAGAAGGAAGGTTGGGCAATCTACTTCTGTAGTGATACCACCTTGGAAACCCAAGAAGGGGGTGCTACGAGTCAAGTCTGACTCGACAGAACATAACAACAACAGTAAATAATGTGTGCCTTGAACATTATGCTCTTTTAAGATCTATCTATATGGATCAGATTGACAACAGAAGTTCAAAAGATTACATAGGAAACTTAGGGGGCAGTGAACTTATGTTAATAGAGGAGGAACAAGTCAGACAAGGAGCGTGAGAAAGTCTGTCCAGTTAAAAAAATGTAATCAATGTCGCTGAATTATACACAAAGAAACTTTAAATTGGTATATATTCTGCTGAGGATATTCTAAATCACAACCAAAATACTATGAAATATAAGACAGGAAAATGTAGACTAGTAGTTTAAAGATGATATAATAGATAATCTAGATATTTATGTTTCTTACCACCTTCAATGGGAATGATTGACACGGTGGTTGCAACATTGGGCTTAACGGTAACAATTGTGAGGATGATGCAAGACCAGAGAGTGTTTCATCATGTTGTACATAAAAGCACTATAAGTAAGAACCAATTCAAATATATACAATAGTAACATCATTCTTTAAGGAATCCTGGTTGTGTAGTGGTTAAAGTGCTCATCTGCAAACCAAAACTTTCAAAGCCACCAGCTGCTCTGTGGGAAAAGATGTAGAAGTCTGCTTCCATAAAGATTACAACCTTGGAAAGCCTATGGTGCTGTTCTACACTGTCCTGTTGTTGTTGTTGTTGTTTGCTGTCGAGTCGGCCCCTCCTTGGGTTTCTGAGGCAGTATCACTACGGAAGTAGGATTGCCCAACCTTCCTTCCAAGGAGTGGCTGGTGGGTTTGAACTGCCAGCCTTCTGGTGAGCAGTCAAGTGCCTTAGGCACTATGCTACCACACTGTCCTATAGGGTCAATATGAATCACTCCTGACTTGATGGCAATGAGCATGAGTATCATTCTTTATATGTTAAGGGAAGATCTAGGCTTTTATTCTGTATTTACTACAATACTCTATATATTTTGTTTTTAAATAGGAATGAATGTTAATTTTATCTGATAAATTTTCAAAATATAATAAGATTATTGCATTGTAATAATTGATACCATTTTGAAATATAGATTTCTGATACAGACTTAAAAATACATTTCTGAAATAAACTTACTTGAATATAATTATTATTTTTAATACATATGGTATATGGTTTGCTCATATTTTATTTATGATTTTTGATTATATATATAAAATATGTAGGTCTATTTTTATGTAATTTTCATAAGTTTCTGCTATCATTAATGACAACATATTTTCCATGCATCACTAAAATATCACTAGTAATATATAGTAATTCATACATTTAAAAAATTGAGGCATCATTGTATGTATTTTTTTACATAATTCTTTCAAAACTTTTCATCTTGTCTCAATATTTGTGTTTCTTATTTAGTCAATTATGATAATTTATGTTTTATGAAATCCATCCATTTTAGCAAAATTTTAAAATAATTAGAAACTATATACACATATAGACTCAGAATTTCTAATCATATGTGTGTGTGCGTGTGTGTGTAATTCTCTTTATTACACCAAAATTTGAAAATTTTCCTATTCTATTTCTCTCTGAAAAACTAAGTTATTAAATTTACCAATTTACTCTTTTGGGATTTCTAAAGTGTCCTATTCTTTATGTTACTATTTATAATTGTTTGTTTGATTTGCATTTGTTTTCTGGTGTTTAATGTTTAAATTTTGAATTTCCATTTTTATTTGGTAAAATATTCAGTTATGAATTTTCTTTGTCAATATTCCATAAGTTTTGATGACTAGTTATGGTGTAGTAAATTACATGGTATGGCTTTTCTAGCCATAGTCTTTCTAACTCTCACTTTACCATGAGCAACTGAGTAGCTGATTGTTCAAGTTATGCACCTGGTGTATTTCAGTTGGCGCAGCATGATGCAATCTTCTCGGAAGTTCTCTCTCTCTCTCAGGTTTGTAGAATTCTGTTTATGGGATTGGTTAGTTTTGCCACTCTGCCAGGCTCAAAATGAACCCTCCTAGAAGCAGAAGTCCTTCTGACTGCCGGCTGAGAAAGATATGCTGCTGACAGAAACATGCTGCTGAGCGAGACTGCTGGCTAAGAGATGCAAGCTGAGAAAGACTGAGTGTATTCCTGAACTTGGATTGTAGCCTGTTGCTTCCCTAACAAACCCCATAAACTGTGAGTTCTATGTGGTCACTGCAGCAGATTATCGAATCCAGCAGAGAGGGGGTGGGTGCCGTGGAAGGGAGGGTTGGTGTTAAGGTTAATAAGAGGGCTGGAGGGTGGTGGTATATTTGACCTCATAGGAACAGGCCTTAAGCTGCTAATGGTGACTCTGTTTTCCTCTTGTGTAGTTAAAAGAGGTCAGAAGACACCACATCCTGGCCCCTTTAGCACTTGTTGTTGTTGTTAGGTGGTGTTGAGTCATCTCCGACTCATAGCAACCTTATGCACAGCAGAACGAAATACCGCCTGGTCCTGTGCCAGCCCCATGATCCTTGCTATACCTGAGCCCACTGTTGCAGCCATTGTTCAATCCATCATGTTGAGGGCCTTCCCCTTCTTTGTTGACCCTCCATTTTACCAAGAATGATATCCTTCTCTAGGGAATGTTTCATTCTGACAACATGACCAAAGTCAGTGATAAAAAAGACTGGCCATTCTCACTTCCTAAGAGCATTCAATCTGCACTTCTTCCAGGACAGATTTGTTAATCCTTTTAGCAGTCCATGGTACTCTTAGCATTCTTCTCCAATGCTTATGACACATTAGCGCTATTGTATCTATTTTTATTCTTTTTGAAGAATCTGTGTTGATTAAAACTATGTTGCATTTTATTGATAATACTGTTTATTCAGATTTTTCAAATCCTTTGTTTTTATACTACTTTATCTCTGACAAAATTATGAGAATACAAATAAAATCTCAAATTCTACAGAGTAGATAACATAGAATTACTCACTTTTAAGAAAATAGTCTTTTCACTATTTAGTATTTTGGCTGAATTTTGATATATTGATATAGTAATCTATTTTTAGTTTTTGTATTTATGCAACTTTTAAAATCATTTTATTGCAGCATAGCTATTTTGCATTGTTTTAGGAGATTTCATAATCAAAAAAAAGGTGATTTTCCCTTTCTGATCTTCCTTCCTGTTTGCCTTTTCTTATTTCTTCCTATATCATTGATACTTTTAATCTAGTGGTTTTTAATGAATAATCCTACTTTTTTGTTATTTTAATTGTTACATTTGAACATATGTAAGATTTTCCACGGCTACCTCAAACTCACAACATGAAAAACAAAATTCTTGCATTTAAAAATAACAAAAATGGAAACTTTGTATTGACCTAATGATGAGATGGAGGAAGACTCATTAATAACCTGTGATATACAGACAACACAACTTTGCTTGCTGAAACTGAAGAAAACTTGAAACACTTACTGATGAATATTAAAGACTACAGTCTGCAGTATGGATTACACCTCAACATAAAGAAAATAAAAATTCTTACAACTGTACCAATAAGCAGCATCACGATAAAGGAGGAGAAGAGAGGAGAAGACTGAAGTTGTCAAAGATTTCATATTCCTTGGTTCCACAGTCAACACCAGTGGAAGAAGCAGTCAAAAAATCAGACGACTACTGCACTGGCAAATCTGCTGCAAACAGACCTCTTTAAAATGCTGAAGAACAAAGATATCTCTTTGAAGACTAAGGTGTGCCTGCCCCAAGTCATGTTTTTTTCCATCTCCTCATATGCATGTGAAAGCTGGACAATGAATAGGAAAGACTGAAGTAGAGTTGATGTCTTTGAGTTGTGGTGTTGGCAAAGAATACTGAAAGTACCATGTACTGCCAGAAGAATGAACAAATTTGTCCTGGAAGAAGTGCAGCAGGAGTGGTCTTTGGAGGTGAGAATGACCAGACTTCGTCTCACCTACTTTGGTCATGTTTCAGAAGAGACCATTCCTTAGAGAAGGATATCATGCTTAGTAAAGTGAAGGGTCAACAAATGAGGGGAAGGCCTTCAATGAGATGAATAGACACAGTGGTTGCAACATCAGGGTTAGGTAAAGGAAAGACTGTGAGGCAGGATTGGGCAGTGTTTCATTCTGTTGGACATAGATATTTATGTACATAGATAGGGTTGCTATGAGTCAGAGACAACTCAACTCAACAGCACCTTACAACCACAATAGTAAGCAATTTCCCTAAAAAAAGAATTAGAGGAGAATTCATGGGGTCATTAGCTAAGTCCATTCCAATAGGTTGCTGCACCTACTTGAATAAGCTTCCAGTCCATTTAAGGGTAGGCAAAAGAAGGTCCTCCAAAAGATGTTCACATCTAAATCCAAAGCCAAAACCAAACCCTCTGTTGCTGAATTGATTTTATCCCTAAGGGACATTATAGGACAGAATAGAAGTACCCCATAGGGTTTCCAAGGGTTCTTTACCAAGAGGATTCACACATCATTTTGCTGCTGAGTGGCTTGTAGGTTCGAACTGCCAGGCTTCCAGTTAGTAGCCAAGAACTCTCACCACTGTGCCACCAGGGCTTCTTATCCAGATCCAAAAGACCCATGAATAAATCACATTGCATGGCAAAGGTAGCAGATGGAATTAAAGGCTGCTTATCAGCTGACCTTAAAATAGGGAGATTATCCTGGATTACTCAGATAGACCCAATGAAACTGCACAAGTCCTTAAAAGTAAAACAGAAAGGCAAAAGATAGAACCAGATAAATGGCAGTATGAGAAGATTTGGCCAATGTTACTGGTTTTGAAGATAGAGAAAGAGGGTCAAAACCAAGGAAAATGCATGGTTCTTAAAAGCTAGAAAGGCAAGAAAACAGATTTATTTGTCCTAAAGCCTACTATTCTGCTTACCTAGTGCTGTTCTGGCAAGAATATGCCATAAATGGGATGGCCTTAAAAACACGAGTTTGTTCTTACAATTTGGAGGCTTTAAGTTCAAGTTAAAAGTGCCAGGCTCTAGGGGCTGTGTGAAAGTCCCTCAATCTTGGGCTTCAGCTCTGCCTCTTACTCCCAGCCCACTGAAGCTACAGGCATCTCTTCACTCAGGCAGCTACTGGCTGCTTCGGCTAACAAGCCCAAGGTCAACAAATAAAATGGCACAGTCTCGATGTTACCAAACCACATGGCAGGCCATTAATTCAAGTCCATTGTAAGTCCCATGGTCAGCAGAGCATGGCAGGCTGCTGAACAATGACATGGCTACATGAAGGGTCCAAGTGTGCCATAAGTTAGAGAACCTTCCCAAAGCTGCTACTTATATATGGGAAGCAGACCACATACACGAAACAGTTACTCAGCTCCTTGTGGTAGATCCCACCATGGCGATGATTGCCAGTCTCATCATGGGGAATAACTACCACCAACTACCCAGCCACTCAGCCAAGCCCAACCAAGTTGACATACAACTTCAACTACCACACCTACAAAAGCATTGAAATGGAAAGTGTAAAGATTGATATCTTAGGCATTAGTGAGCTGAAATGGATCGGTTTAGCCATACTGAATTAGACAACCATATGATCTACTAAGGAGCTCTGGTAGCATAGTATCTAAGGCACTTGACTGCTAACCAGAAGGCTGGCGGTTCAAACCCACCAGCCACTCCTCAGAAGGAAGATGGGACAATCTACTTCCATAGTGATACTGCCTTGGAAACCCAAGGAGGGGTCTCTATGAGTCGGGTCTGACTCGATGGCACATAACAACAACAACATGATCTACTATGGTGGGAATGAAAATTTGAAGAGGAATGGCATGGCATTCATCATCACAAAGGATGTTTCAAGATCTGTCCCAAAGTGCAATGCTGTTAGTGGTAGGATAATATCCATACATCTACAAGGAAGACAAATTAATATAACCATCATTCAAATTTATGCAAAAACCACCAAAGCCAAAGATGAGGAAATTGAAGATATTTATCAACTTTTGCAGTCTGAAATTGACCAAATGTGCAATCAAGATGAGTTAATTATCACTGATGACTGGAATGCAAAAGTTGGAAACAAAGAAGAATCACCGGTAGTTGGAAACTTTGGCGTTGGTGACAGAAATAACGCTAGAGATCACAGGATAGAATTTTGCAAGACCAATGACTCATTCATTGCAAATACACTTTTTCAAAAACACAAATGACGCCTATACACATGGACTTTGCCAGATGGAATATACAGGAATCAGACTCACTACATCTGTGGCAAGAGGCAAAGGAAAAGCTCTGTGTCTTCAGCCAAAACAAGGCCAGGAGCCAGTTGTGGAACAGACCATCAACTGCTGATATGCAAGTTCAACCTGAAATTAAAGATAATTAAGACAAGTCCACAAGAGCCAAAATAGGATCTTGAATATATCCTTCTTGAATTTAGAGACCATCTAAAGAATAGATTTGATGCATTGAATACAAATGATGGAAAACCAAAAGAATTGTGGGATGACACCAAGAACATTATCTATGAAGAAAGCAAGAAGTCATTAAAGAGATGAGAAAGAAAGAAAGACCAAAATGGATGTCAGAAGAAACTCTGAAACTTGTCCTTCAGTGGAGAGTAGCTAAAGCAAATGGAAGAAATGACAAGATAAAAGAGCTGAACAGAAGATTTGAAAGAACAGCTCGAGCAGACAAAGCCACCTACTATAATGAAATATGCAAACACCTGGAGTTAGAAAACCAAAAGGGGAGAACACACTCAGCATTTTTTCAAGCTGAAAGAACCGAGGAAAAAATTTAAGCCTTGAGTTGGAATACTGAAAGATTCCATGGACAGAATATTGAATGATGCAGGAAGTATTAAAAGAAGATGCAAGGAATAGACAGAGTCACTGTACCTAAAAGAACTGGTCGATTTTCTTCCATTTCAGGAGGTGGCATATGTTCAAGAACCAATGGTATTGAAGAAAGAAGTCAAAGCTAAACTGAAGGAATTGGCGAAGAACAAGGCTCCAGGAACTGATGGAGTACTCATTGAGATGTTTCAACAAACAGATGCCCCACGGGAGGCATTCACTAGGTTATGCCAAGAGATTTGGAAGACGGCTACCTGGCCAACTGACTAGAAAAGACCCATTTTTTGTACCCATTCCAAAGAAAGGTGATCCCAAAGAATGTGTTAATTATCAAATAATATCATTAATATCACATGCAAGTAAAATCTTACTGAAGGTAATTCAGAAACGGTTGCAGCAGTATATTGACAGAGAACTTCCAGAGGTACAGGCTGGATTCAGACGAGGACGTGGAACAAGGGATAATATTGCTGAACTCAGATGGATCTCAGCTCAAAGCAAAGAATACAAAAAGATGTTTACCTGTGTTTTATTGACTATGCAAAAGCCTTAGATTGTGTGGATTATAACAAATTGTGGATAACATTGAGAAGAATGGGAATTCCAGAACAACTTAATTGTACTCATGAGGAACCTATACATAGACAAGGACACTGTCATTCAAAAAGAACAAGGGGACACTTCATGTTTTAAAATCAGGAAAGGAGTGTGTCAGGGTTTTATCCTTTCATCATACTTATTCAATTTATATGCTGAGCAAATATTCCAAGAAGCTGGGCTATATGAAGAAGAATGTGGCATAAGGAAGAATCATTAACAACCTGTGATATGCTGATGACACAACTTTGCTGGCTGAAAGTGAGGATGACCTGAAGCACTTCTTGATGAAGATTAAAGAATACAGTCTGCAGTTTGGATTACATCTCTATACAAAGAAGACAAAAATCCTCACATCTGGATCTATAAACAGCATCACAATAAATGGAGAAAAGATTGAAGTTGTCAAAGACTTCACATTGCTTGGTTCTACATGGATGCCAATGGAAGCAGCAGTCAGGACATCAGATGAAATATAGCATTGGGCAATTTGTCTGCAAAGGACCTCTTTTAAGTGCTGAGGAGCAGAGATGTCTCTTTGAGGACTAAGGTGCTCCTGAAACAAGCCATCATACTTTCAATCACCTCATATGCATGCGAGAGTTGGAAAATGAATAAGGAAGACTAAAGAAAAGTTGATGCTTTTGAGATGTGGTGCTGGTGAAGAATGCCAAAAATACCATGAACTGCTAAAAAAAAAAAAAAAAAAAAAAAAAAAACCTGTCCTGGAGGAAGTGCAGCTGGAATGCTCCTTGGAAGTGAGAATGGCCAGACTTCATCTCACCTACTTTGGTCACGTTGTCAGAAGGAACCATTCTCTGGAGAAGGATGCCATGCTTGGTAGGGTGGAGGGTCAAGGAAAGAGAGGAAGGCCCTCAACAAGATGGATTGACACAGTGGCTGTGGGGATGGGCTCAAGTATAGCAGGGATTGCAGAGTTGGTGTGGAACTGGGCAATGTTTTGTTCTGCTGTGCATAGGGTCGCTATGAGTGGGAGATGACTCAGCAGCACCTAACAACAACAACAACAACAACAAAAGCCAAAGAGTCCTGGCAACACCTTGATTTTAGCCCATGAACTACAGAACTGTAAGACAATCTGTTTGTATTCTTTTCAGCCACTGAATCGGTAGTGATTTTTTTTTATATATAGTATCCATTATACTGCACTGGGAAATGACAGACAAACATGGTGAAACACTACCAAGAATAAACAAATCTCAGAGGGCAGTTGACTCATCAAAGAATGAAAGAAAAAGAAGAAAACAATACTGAGAATATAAAAGTATTGTTTTTTAAAGAACAGTTAATGGAGCAATCAGCAAATGATTCAAAATAAGTATATTTTAAATTATGTAGGAAAGTAGATGGAGAAAAACAGCACTCAGGAGACAAGAAGAAAGTTTTGAAATAAAAAATACAGTTACTGATATAAAAATAAACAAAATAAACAGTGATATACTGGTAAAAACAATCAGTGAGCTATATGATCAAGCTAAATAATTATGCCAAAACAGAATAAGAAGATATTTAAAAGATGGAAATACTAAACAGAATGGCAGAAAGCATTTTTATCCAGCAGTTCTTTTTTTTTTTACCCAACAGGAGATTTTATTAAGGAGGTGAAAGGGTGCCTGCACTGAGGAAGGAAAGAAGAAGAAGAGGAGGAAGAAGAAGAGGAAGAAGAGGAGAAGAGGAAGAAGAGAAGAAGAAAGAAAG
>NW_006921674.1:4876506-4877560 GCF_000298275.1 Orycteropus afer afer | reverse complement strand
ACACGGATAACACCTTCAAAGTCAGCCACTTCACATAAGGGACAGAGAAGGGGCTGTTGAGAATGGGTGTGGCTGCTCACTGGGAAGGGTAAAAAAAGGACTCTGGGGAAGTGGTATCTGGAGATGTTAATGAAGAGGAAGGTGGGGATGGCAGAGAGGGTGCAGTGGGGTTAACAGGAGGTGGAGATGAAAGTGCCCGTCCTGAATAAGGGGGTAGTCTATGAGGTGGGGATGAAAGAGATTCAGGTGGGTCAGAAAAAGAGGAAGTTGGGTGTTCTGGTGGATGGGTCTCATAAAAGATTCTTAATCTAGATGGACCGAGGCTAACACCAAAATCTTCTTTAAATCCCTTTGGGAAATTTTTGATCATGTATTCAGTAGATTTACTGGGGGTGCTTCCCATAGTGATAGTGGCACACACAAAACAAAAGACAAGTCCCGAGGACCTCTCTGACGCCTGGTCATCTGCCCTTCTTACGAAGGTTTCAGTGGGTCTTTGGCTAAGGTGTCCCCATATAAACCCCAGAGCGGAGGGCTAAGCCACACTGTTATGCCAATCTGACCTCACATGGAATGCAACTTCAGGCCCCTTCAAATTCCACGACTTTTCGTCTTGAAACTTCACATATATCATTCACACTAAACAGTCACACAGACAGACACTAACCACAATGAAACCGAATGTGAACTCTCTACTAGAGTTGCTAGAGGGACGCGAACCCTCTACCCTACCTAACTCGGCCAAAGGGGGTACTCGAACCCCCGAAGAAGCCAAAGGGGACTCTAACCCCAAAGATTTTAGGCTAGGGAAATTGAGAGGGGTTGAGGAGTCTTTAGAGGGGGTTTGAATAGGAGTTTCGTGAGTTAGGAGAATTTGGGTGGTATTGTAAGTAAAGTAGAGAAAGAGAGAGAGAGAAATGGGGGCGCAGGTAAAAGAAAGTTTGGATGTAGGGAACTTCCGGCCATTTGCCTATGTGGTGACAGAAATTATCAAGATCAGTGAGGATGTTAAAATCAAAAGTTCCTTGCTCAGGCCATCGAGAATTACTATTGG
>NW_006921674.1:4856805-4876030 GCF_000298275.1 Orycteropus afer afer | reverse complement strand
CTGCACCCCTGGGAGAGGTTGGGGAATGTTACAAGGGGTCCATGGATGCTTGGTCACACATGGACTACATCGGCCGTTACAGAATCCTGAATTTTTGTTGATAAGTCCCTGACTACTGATCTGGGGAGGGCCTGTAAATCTTATGGGCTTAATAAAATGGGCATTTTGGGTAACTATGTAATAAGTGTGAGCCATTGGAGGCTGCAGTTGTATAGTGTAGTTGCATAATTTAGGCGAGAGATGTCCCAATGGGGGGCTTGTTATGTTGCGCTGGAAACAGAGTGGGGCCTGGAATGTAAGTGTCGGGTGGTCCAGTCCTTTGGAGTTGTGGTAGCTAGGCCTAACCCAGGGGAGCACTTGGCTATCGAAGGTGAGTGGATGTCCCAGACTTTAGGGTCAACTAGGGTAGGGTCAAAAGGCCATTGGGGGAAGGAGGACTGGGACTGGATGGCCTGTGAAAGTAAAAGACAGAGGGAGTACGTCAGAGTGCTGGAGGGATCCAGAAGTGGAAATTGATTTGCCGGTGTTGTTTGCTGGCAAGGCGCCAGGGAAGATGGTTGCAGGTGCTGGGGGGCAGGTCGGAGTGCCGGGGGAATGGGGGGTTCTGGACACTCTGATGAGGAATTGGGGGCACCAGCAATCCTGCTTCTGACACCAATGTTAGAACTCCGTCAGCACTCAACGACCACGCCACACACCAGGGTACCCAACAGGAGATTTTATTAAGGAGGCGAAAGGGTGCCTGCACTGAGGAAGGAAAGAAGAAGAAGAGGAGGAAGAAGAAGAGGAAGAAGAGGAGAAGAGGAAGAAGAGAAGAAGAAAGAAAAAGGAAGAAGAGAAGAGAGAGGAAGAGAGAGGAAGAAGAGGAGGAGCTCTAGCAATTCTTTTTAAAGGAACATATAATAAAATGTAGGAAACTAAATACTTTAATAAATCTATTTTCAAAGGTAAAATGCATAAAATGAGAAATTCTGTGAAACAAAAATAACACACACTTGATGATATAGTTCTCCAAAAGGAAAAAAAAAAAAACAAAAAACTGAATTTAGAACAATACAATGAGCAAAAAGGAGATTAAGTAAAATGATTGTTAAAACTTGGTGAATAAAAATTGGAATAAGGAGGAAGGAGAGAAAAAAAATAGAAAGATGAGGGTCAGGAAACAAAGAAAAGAAAAGTTAAAGGTTTTATTAATACTCCGATAATAAAATTCCAGATGCCAATGACAGGAATTGGAATAAAGTGGAGAGTTCAGAGAGAGGCTGGAAAAGGAGACAGGGAAAATATTCACAGATAAGCTCCTGGCCTTTTTCAGAAAAATAAAATTAAATATGTCTGTTGAAATTTAAGCCTAACAGTGAAAAGAATGGAAATAGAATGTAGACTGATCAAAATGGGAAACAAATGAGATTAATTCAATCCAGCAGAAGACTGGAAAACATAGAGATGCATAGCAAATAGAAAACACAAAGTAAGATGACAGACATCAGTTATCACTGACCACAATGACTATGCATGAGCTAAATTCTCTTGTTCCCAGACAGAGACTATATGACTGAATCAAGTTAAAGAAATCAAACTATTGTATTTATTATTTCTTTCCTTTTTTTTTCTCTTTTGCATTTCTATGGAAGAGTCAAACCAAACCAAACAAACTCACTGCCATTGAGTCATTTCTGACTCATTGTCACCTCCTTTGGTTTCTGAGGTGGTATCTCTACGGAAGTAGGCTGCCCAAACTTCCTTCCGAGGACTGGCTGGTGAGCTTGAACTGTTAGCCTTCTAGTTAACAGTCAAATGCCATAGGCACTCCACCACCAGAGCTCCATATGGAAGAGTAAGTACATACAAATAGCCAAGAAAATAGTTGAAGAAGAAGGAAAAATAAGGTATTTTTCAACCACATATCTAGGTGTATGTAATACAGAGCAATAATATTGTGAACATTGGGATGTGAGCATGGTGAAACTTCATCTTACGTATGTTGGACATATTATGAGAAAGGACCAATGCCTGGAGGATATCATGCTCGGTAAAATAGAGGGTCAGTGAAAAAGAGAAAGCCCCTCAGTGAGATGGGTTGACACAGTGGCAGCAACAATGGGCTAAAACATAGCAACAATTCTGAGGATAGTGTAGGACTGGGCAATGTTTCATTCTGTTGTACACAGTGTTGATGTGAATCAGAACTGACTCAATGGCACCTGACAACAACAGCACAATGTGTGTTACATGTAAATTCTATAACGTAAATTCTTGAAACAGGATTAAGCTGAAAAGACACATACACACATGAATATGGAATGTAATAAAATCTGAACATAATGCAAAAAGGAAAAATATTTTATAATTTATCTGTTTTTTTTTTTTTTAAATATAATTTTGGTTGTTAGAAAATAATATGTCCCTGGCTGGAACTTTTAACATGAGAACAAGTTTGTTGAAAAAAATAGTGTTCTAAGTACCAGGTATGAGTCTGTTTGTTCCCAAATATAACTCTTAGTGATAACGCTATGATAACATCATATAACTCAAGTAATACTTTCTTTCTTTCCATGATATTCAGTGAATTATGGGTAACTTACATATTTTCGACAAGTGATAGGTAGGCATATCAACAATAATATTTCTAATTATATTTCTATAATAAGACATAATATGTATGGCAGTAGCTTTTCTGTACAATAGCTTGTCCTTAAAGCATTATAAACAGATATCTACTAGGGTATGATGGAGAACTAATCTATCAAATGCTGACCCAAATTAAAAGAAATGAGCTAACATACCCTTATCTTTTCAACATAGAAGTTATGCGTTTATTCGTCAATAGCAGAGAACACATATGCAATGAAATTAGACGATTCTACCTCAACATTATTTCCCATTCTTTACCTTTTTTTTACTAATATGCCCAAAGTGTGAAAAACTGTTTCAGAAGATATCTTAAAATATCCAGACACAAAAATGAGCCCATCAAAAATGTCAAAAACAATTTTAACCTGGAAATTGCTTTGGGGAACCTTTAAATGTTTCTATACATTGCTGGCAGGCTACACAAGCTTCTTGATGCATTTTTAATGAACCATATTTATTATCAAATACAGGATTTCATATTTTATCAGCAGGGTAGTTGAATTGGCAATAACAAAAAAATAAGTTTCCAAAAATGATGTATAGACTCCCACATTTCAGTGTTACAACTTCAGAATGCACAGAATATAAAATGCACAGGACTTTTACCATATAAAAGCTTTGTATGGACGCTTTACTTAACAAGTATATTGGCTTTTATCAACTCTTTTGAATCTGTGAGAATAATTTCTATAAAACTAGATCCAATGAAACTTCTACGTGCTTGAGGCTAGTGTGTGAAAACCAAAAACCATTTGCCGTTAATTCATTGCTCTGCACGAACTCAGTTTTTCTGATTCTTATATACTGATAGGAGAAAATATGACACATCTTTCATTTGACAATCAAAAGCACAATGATGAGGTTATTTCTAAGCACTCACCTTAGGCTTCTTTTTGTCACTTTATGTAATTTTTTATCAAACAAAATTTATTTGAAACTAAGGCATTCTCATTTTCCCCCAAATCTATATTTCCTCCCACTCTTACCCCCAAAAGAAAAATCACCTCACATTTTTCTCCAGAGAGTAACTATAAAGAGTTAAACAAAATCCACCCTGACAATACTAGAAACAGTTCTTTCTTGGAGTGTGTTGGTTCACTGCTCCACAGGGCATAGCAGATGTTGTGTCTGGTAGTAAGAAGGGCCCAGGAGGTGTGGGCTGTCAATCACTTGATATTTTTTTTTTCCTAACTACAGGCTATGCTATGGATATGAAGCCCAACTAAAACAATCTGCCTCAGCTGGGGTGTGTGAGGTATCAATAACCCTTGGCAGAGGTGTCAAGAGCCTTGCTGGAACTGAACTACCCTGCTGACCAGATGCTTAGCAAGTTAACGAGATAGCATTGAGCATTCACCATTTTTCCAACATAACAATTAACACAACTGGAAAATCACAGCACTGACATTCTGAGGAAACAATCTCACTGGAGCTGCCTTTCATGGAACAGAGGCAAATATTATATACTGGATGAAATTGGGAGGAGGAACATCTTGAAGTTTCAAACTGGGCAGGTACTTTGGCTAAATAAATAAACCAGAAGAGACCAACAGAAAAATAGAACCATTATCAAAAGCATTTTCTTAACACATTCATATCAATAATTACACTAAAACTGTTTCTAATTCCACCCTTACAAATATTGATGCTTTATCTTTGGGAATAACTTAGATGAATATATTTCCTCATAAAAGATGGAGACTAAAACTTTGGTTTAAGAATAGGATTTAAATAAATAGACAAATTTTTGTGAAAGTGAATAATATTAGACAACATCAATATACAGTTTTATAAGAACACATTCAGAAGTTACTCAATAAGCAACACTTAGATATCTATAAAATTTGAAAGGAATAAAGCAATCAATTTACTTGATTAAAAAAAAAAAATACTCCCCTTTAAAAGACTGCATATCAAGTTGGTATAGTTCCTAACATGAATATATTTTGTTTGCTTTTTCAAATTACCTTACCTTAAAGTTATTCCCTATCCTTTCATTCATAATTCTAATAGACAACAATTATTCACTTTTTCTGTTAATAGACTATATACTATTTCTTAAAAAAAAAAAAAAAACAACACACACAAACATGGTATGCAAGAAAACATGAACATTAGCTTTAAACAATTTAATGTTGTTTGTCTTTGCTTTGAAATTCAATAATGCCATCAGCCTGTAAGACCTCTCAGAGCCAAGTATTTCACACAGTGAAAGCTGCTTTCTGTCACAAAAGCACAGCAGCTGTGGCTCCCGCAGATACCCTTAAAGACAGATATAATAAAACACTGGGAGGGAGTAGGTCGACACAGGAGCATGAAATGGACGAGATGAAGCCCCTTTGTCACAGCCAAACAGGCTATAAAGTTACTATAGTAACATACAGTATTAAACTCCAGGTGGATTGACTTAATCTTACTCAAACAAGAAATAAAGGTTAAGAAAAACCAAACCAATAATGATTACAATCACTCTCCCCAAATATTTTTTAAGAAGTTATTTTTGATTTAGTCCAGCTAGATGAGGAACAGAGTACACTGGCTCATGTTCTGATTTGAAGCAACAAACCCCAGAAGTTCAGGATGTGGGAAAAGAAATGCAGCTTTTAAAAATTTTAAATAAATCCAATGACTCAGTAGCAAAAAAATCAAAGTGATAATGAAAGAACAATTAGATGATATGAGCTCTTTCCACATTCATCAGATCTTAGTTGAATAATAAGAATTTAAATCATAACACCTCTGAGTTTGTTCCCAAATTCACTGATAACTCAGCAGCCTTTCCTTAACTTTGGCTGAAGAGTTTCAAACTCTCTGTTTTCATCTATGTTTGCAGAAAGAGAATAATAATGACTTAAGGTATCAGGTGCAATAAGTACAACAATAATAATGGGCAGGGAACTAGCCTGTGGAACATTGGGCACAAGTAGAAAAGACAAAAAAAAAAAAATCACCAAATGAACTCTAATTTTCAAATTTCATAAAGAACATAAATTTAAGTGCTTAGGAAACACTTACCTGTTAGGGTAAATGTCAAGCCCTGCTTAATCCTTCTTGCGGTTCCAGTACATACTGTTATTATTTTGTTGTGATCCTCAACTGTTTCATCCATAAACTACCCCTGTGAGCAAAACTTCACAAATTCTAGTCTATCTATCAGACACACACACACACACACACACACAATTATATATGTTTACCTTCACTGTATACCCATTTTTTTATGGATCTATTTTTAAATGTTAAATTTTATGTCTTAAATGAAGATGAAAATTTGCTATGATAAATACACTTTAATATGCACATGTTTGCTTTTTGGATTAATCATTGAATTGCTCTTTTTGAATACTGCTCTAAAGATCTGAAAGAGTTAAAAGACTTTCTCTGAACCTTAATTTATGCCATGAGTTAGGCACCAGGGCAGGCTGGGCTCAATAAGAATATTTTTAGTAGGATTTAGCTAACAGTGTGAGACATACCTTTAATGGATTTAGTTTGGGTAAACAACCTTTGTCTAGACAGCCCAAATGTCACAGGTATTGGTGCTCATTTTAAGTGGTAACTTCTTTGCAAATAATTGCAAAGTTGCACTTTGTTCTTTGTACTGGTATTTTATGATTTAAAGTTTTTGACAACATCAAGAACTGAATGAATACTCATAAGTGGTGGCTTTAGTCATAAGCTTTTCTTACTAGTTACTCTTATTTGACAACACAGGAACAATCAGGTTGTACTTTACACTCTCAGATTTATGAAGTGATTGCTGAGGAGCGCATAAGACTTATAGTAGTGTGAAGGATTAGAGAAGAGATGTAGAAGGGAAGAGCTGATGTACAGGAGACTGTTGGGAAGGTGAAGAAGAGGAGAATTAAGGATAAGAGATAAAATATAGATACAGTAAGAAGGAGTAAGGACATGTATTATAAGTAAAGATATTCATTTCATTAAACTTTTTTGATACACGTATGCATGCAAGAAATATGAAAATTTTAGAACTAGAACAGAGTTATATTATTTTTCTTAGCTGAATGAAATTTAGTCAACTTCCTAGTGACTTATAACTAAAGATGCTATCTGTGTTAAATATTTCTTTAATTAATTCATTTTAAAATTATATGGATTCTACTACCTATGCTTAGATTCATCCATAAAGTATCTCCTTTTCCCCTTATTATACTTTGAAGAACCACATGAAAGAAAAACAAAACAAAACAGAAAACAGTCTGCCTTGTGGAGGCATTCAAACTGACATGTAGAGTCTGATGTTAGAACTAGTACTACAAACACAATTCATATACACCTAGAGGCCTAACATTTTAAGCGTTCAACAAAACTACCTACAGGGATAGCTTAATGTGCCCTCAATATTGGCTCATTTTATAATAGGTACATCATGCTTATGTTGGGTTCTCATAGTTTCTAATGTATAGCTAGGAAAGAAAGAGCAGTGAAATTAATTCATTGTTTTTTAAAAAGTACATTCATAATGTGATATTGTTTGAAAGAACAATTTCAAATCATTAATAGTAAATTCTGACAAATCCAATTCTGTGCTGTTATTAAAGCTATAAAAATACAAGAAAGGCCAAATAAAGGATTTCCTTATAGCCATCTAATTTCATTCTAGGAGAAATAAACTTAAAAGTTTTAATGTAGGATAAAATTTTTTGCTTTCGCATAAAAACATCCAATTATTTATGCATACAAATTTCTATTGTAACTATTACAATTTTCTTAAGATCAATGTATCACCTGTAGTGGCAATTTATTGTACTAGTTGGTAACATCATTAACAATTTATTGTTGGTGACAATTTATTGTACTAGTTGGTAACATCATAACAACAAAAATTTAAAAAAATAAAATAAAAGGGATATGGGATCCAGAGACACTACTATTGCATTAAATGTTGCTAGCTTTAGATGAGAATAAGTCACTGATATCCTAGTCATATACTGCATAATGTTTTTTCTTTTTCTTTTTCTTTTTTCTTCCTTCTTTATAATACAGTCCACATTGCAGCAGAAAGACTATGGGGTTCAAACTAGTAATTAAAAAACAGGGCTTTAATAACTTTGATAAATTTAGTGGGCTTGCTCCATTGTATAAGTCGCTCACAGAGAAGGAAAATATAAATGGATTTTTAAAAGATAAATTAGTTTAATTCATAAAAATTCACATAATGGGTAATAGCTCATATACAGCAGTTCTGCCATCTCCATTCAACGGCAAACAAGAAAAGGGAAGGAGGCTACCAGTCATGTTCTTAGTGCTACCAGCTGAAAAGTGTGTCAGATTCTTAAAATTGCTGTAATTTTCCCCTCAGGCATCCTAAAGCACTCTGCAAATCCACAATGAAACCTACAACAATCTTCAAGCTCCAGCACCCTCCGCACAAATTCTTCAGGATAACTCAAACTTCCAGACTCTACTGGCATCCTCAATAACTTGACTTTGACCTCACTGAACATTCCATCAGAATAACAGCACCATCCTCCTTTTGTTCCCTATCAGGATAAGAAAGGAGAAGAATCAGAAACAAAGGATAAAAGCCTTTACAGACAGTTTATATACAGACCAAGTGTTTTGTTGTGTTTTTAGGTGCTGTCGAGTCGTTTCCAACTCATAGCGACCCCATGCACAGCAGAACGAAACACTGCCCGATCCTGCGCCAGCTCCACAATCACTGCTATACTTGAGCCCATCATCACAGCCACTGTGTCAATCCATCTCGTTGAAGGCCTCTCCCTCTTTCATCGACCCTCCACCCTACCAAGCATGACATCCTTCTCCAGGGAATAGTCCCTTCTGACATGACCAAAATAGATGAGAAGTCTAGCCATTCTTGCTTCCAAGAAGCATTTCGGGTGCACTACCTCCAGGACAGATCTGTTAGTTCTTTTAGCAGTTCATGGTACTTTCAGCATTTTTCGCCAGCACCACAACTCAAAAGCATCAACTCTTCTTCGGTCTTCCTTATTTATTGTCCAGCTCTCACATGCATATGAGGTGATTGGAAATATCATGGCTTGTGTTAGGCCCACCTTAGTCCCCAAGGAGACATCCTTGCTCCTCAGCATTTGAAATAATTCCTTGGTGGTTGATTTTTCCAAGTGATTTAATGACCCTGAAAAGCCCACCCTCCATTTCTTAACTTCAGATGGAATTATATGAACTGAATGTACTAGTCTGCTAAAGGAGCAAATATAGTCTTTACATGGGCACATCTAATGGGTGTCTTGTGAACAAGCAACAGAGAGTAGTTGGATGAGCTCTATTTCTGTATTAATAACATTTAGTAAGGTCAGCAGTAGTCGTAGTCACTTAGCTTTTCCTTTTAAAGAGATGAAATCTTCCCCAATGACAGTTGGTATTGTTTAACCATATTCACATCAGAAAGAAAGCTTGGGAAGCTCATAATGATGGAAGTTGCAGATTATCATTTTAGTTTCCTTCTCGTTCTTCCCAAACAGAAATGGTTTTGCAATAATTTTTTCACATTGAGACATTCCTTCAATGACCAAGTTAGTTGGTACTCAGATACTTTAAAAAAATGAATTAACTTTTTTTTTTTTAATCATGTCCATTGCTCTCTTTGAATGCAGATTTCTTAATGTCTAAAACTTTTTCATGAAATGCCATTAAATGATTCTTTAATGCCAGTCATTGTTAGATTGTGAGATTTTTCAATCTTCTCAAAATATGAAGATTTAAAAATAGGTCTCAGCTATCTTAACTATCATCATATTCAAAGGGGGAAATTAAGTATTGTTTGTCTTTGTGTCAGAGAGCCTCTACTTCTGAGTTTGCCTTTCAAGTAATCATCAGTAAATATTAAACACTTATATAAAAATTCTCCCAAAATAAATGAAATTTAAAGGATGATATCTTCTGAATGAAATCTGAAATCTCACTTGCTTAGCCACATTTGCACCACATAAAAATAAATCATTCTTAATATTACATGTAATTTATAGTATATTAGTAGTTTATTAGAAAGGGAGCTCCATGGGGCAAGGACTGTGTGGGTTTTGTTTATTCCTTTATCTATAGTAATTAAAATAGTGTTTGGCATATAATAAATATTCAGTGTTTACTCAATAAATAAACAAATGAAATCACTGATTTTACATACTTTTCTCCAGCTACCTAAATACATGGGTGAAATGACTTAAATTAACTTTTAAAAAAAAGTTTAAATTATTTTTGCTTGCTTGCTTGCTTTGTGCCATCGAGTCGGACCCAAGTCATAGCGACCCCTCCTTGGGTTTCCGAGGCAGCATCATTACGGAAGCAGATTGCCCCTTCTTCCTTTTGAGGCGTGGCTGGTGGGTTTGAACTGCCAGCCTTCTGGTTAGCAGTCAAGTGCCTTAGGCCCTACACTACCAGAGTTCTCATGTTTAAATTATTAGTCCTTCCTAAAGAGTTGAGAACATACTGTATTTTTTTTACTTATAAATTAATTTATAAGTAGTTAATTTATAATTTTCTTTACTTATAAATTAATTGTTTCTCTTTGAATACATGTTGCTAGGTTAGTGTCAAAAGAGAACGCAGAGACAAACCATTAAGAAAAGAAAAAAAATATTTACTTGCAAAAGCAAAATGTTAACAAAGCAGGCTTCTGAAAAACTGGCTCCCTGAACATAGTTCAAAGCAGGTACGTAAAAGGAAACAAGCACCCACCCAAAATACAAGGTTCCCAAGGTTGTGTTCACTCTGTTTTCTGTTCACAGTTGAAGAATAACAGTAGTTTTCACTAATGATTATCATACCTGGAAGGAGCATCACATAACGGCTGGTGTTAGTACTGCAAAATCAGAATTAACCTTGTTTTCCTTGGGAATTGGCACCTTTGGAGAAAAGGCTATGAAGCTTTAACTAACTGGAGAGCTGGTGCTAGACAGGGGTTCCTGTTTAGTTTATCACATAATGCAAAGGATTTTCTTGTTGTTTATTTGCTTTGTTTTTTATTTCTGACTGAGGTATAATATGCTTAGTCATAAAGAAGGCAGGACATGATGTCAATTTTGTTTTTCACTAGAATTTTGTGACCAAAAAATGAATTATTCAAAACATATTTATTGCAGGCCTTTACATAAGTCAATCTAGTCTGTTTGTAATACCCTCTGTGCCTCAGCCATGCTGCTTTGGGCCAAATAAATAAATAAATAAATAAACTGAGCTGCTTTGGTTTTGTTCCCTAACAATTACTGAGGAATCTTAGCAGTACACTGTAAACTTTGTGCCAGTCACTCAGTTTACTCCCATCTCAGTTCCAAACAGCCTTGAACTCCTGGTTTTGAGGCAGAAAGGAGAGTAGCATTGGACTTGTAGTCACATGTTGTTGTTGTTGTTATTTGCCGTCGAGTCAGACCTGACTCATAGCGACCCCTCCTTGGGTTTCCGAGGCGGCATCACTACGGAAGTAGATTGCCCAACCTTCCTTCTGAGGAGTGGCTGGTGGGTTTGAACCACCAGCTTTCTGGTTAGCAGTCAAGTGCCTTAGCCGCTATGCTACCAGAGCTCCCATAGTCATGGTTAAAATCCCAAATCTGCCCCATAATGTGTTTGTGTACTAGAGCAAGTCCATAAACCTCTCTGAGTCTCAGTTACTTTATTTATAAGACAGTGATATAATAAGACCTATTTATAGGAGATTTGTGGGAATTTCAGATAATTGATATTAAAAAATCGTGTAACTGACTGGCCTCCAAGTTACTCTAAATGCATTGAGTTAATGTTATCATCATTATTATTTACTTATTGTTAGCTTGTTCTTGCACTTTTGACTTAGAATTTAGACCTAATTTATAGATCCTGAAATTTTGTTTCTCTCAAAAATCTTGAGCCCACAATCACCTTTTGACTCTTTTGTTTCTCATTGCCTTGGAAGAACATTTTGCCCAGAAGGCAAGCCTCGGACCAAGCCCTTCTCTGGCCCTTGCTGCCCTCTAGGCCCTGAGAGAGGTAGTTCTGACCAAGAACACTGGATTTTGATGGAGGGGTCTTACTCCCTCTTTCAGTCTTGGATTCAAATTCTGAATCTGACATTACTTATCTGTGTTTTTGTTTCCTCATTTATACAATGCAGATAACAAAATTTTCTCATAGCATTGACCAAACCAGACTCACTGCCTTTGAGTCAATTCCGACTCCTAATGACCCCCTCTGGAGGAGGCAGTAAATCTTTTCAGAAGTATATCATCCCATCTTCCTTTCCACACAGTGGCTCATGGGTTTGAATTGCCAACCTTCTGGTTAGCAGTCAAATGTCTTAGGCACTGTGCCACCAGAGCTCTTTCTCATAACATTATGAGTTACAAATTAAATAGTGTACATACACTATTTAGCACAGTAAATGCACGTAATTAAAATGTGTTAAAATTTAAGTATGATTTCTTTAAGAAATAGAAATGAGTGCCTAGAACTCTGTGTTTATATAACAAAATCCTTTCAACTGTTCCATAGAATAAGTAAAACTGATCTATAAGAAATATATGGGGTTTTAAAATATTTTATTTCACTTCTATGAAAAACAAAATAATGCCTTTATTAGGCTCACAGATGTTAACAGTCAAGGGAAGCTTTGAGATTTATGGTGTATTGTTTCCTAGAATACATACCTGTGGATTTTCAGGTTAAGTTATACAATATAAGTTAGGCAGGGGTCATATATATATTGTTAGCAATATCAAGTGAAATAGATGATTTTGTCTACAATGAGGTATTATATGATGAATAGAAATGAGTAAGGTTTATAATAGTTATGAATTAATATATTAGGTTTTAGTTATAATTGCTATTGGAATAGTGAACTTGAAAATTATAATTTATTATTTGGTTTATCAAGAAAATAAATAAGTGCCTTCTCCAGACTTCTTTAGTGACACAATGGTTAAGCATTTCACTGCTAACTGAAAGGTTGGTAGTTCTAACTCACCAGTTGCTCTGCAGGAGAAAGATGTGGCAGTCTGTTCCTATAATGATTATCACCTTGAAAATCCTATAGGGCAGTTTTACTCTGTCCTATAGGGTAGTTATGAGTCAGAATCAACTCAATGGCAATGGATTTTTTCTTTCCTTTCTATTCTTCTTCTTCTTCTTTTTTTTTTTTTTTTTGGTACTATAGGAGCTCTGGTGGTATTGTGGTGAAGACATATAACTGCTAACAAAAAGATTAGTGGTTTGAACCCGAGGCGCTCCATGGAAGAAAGATGAGGCAGTCTGTTTCAATCAAGATTTACAGTCTTGGAACCACCATTTGGGTTGTTTTATGGCCTTGGAAACTCAATAGTAGTTGTTGAGTCAGAATCAACTCAGTGTTGTTTTTTTGAGGCTTATATTACCTGTTCAGCAAATATTTGTTGGATGAAGAAAATTGTACAGAATGTCTATGTAGAAACTTCTGGAGGATAGAATTATTCTAAGGATTTTAACAGGAACGTGTAAAATGTAAGAACATTTTGCCATTTAAGATATTTACTGACATGACTTCCTAGAGCTAAGGGAATCTTACTAGTCTGATACTGGGAGGTTCCATAACTACTGAGATGGCAGGCATTCAGAAAAAACTAGCAATCTGACCAAAGGAAGAACAAGTGCATTATATAGCATCTTAGCATCAACAGGGAAGTGTGTGACACATGTGTATTTTACCAACATATGTGCATTTTACCTACATACAGACACTTAAAAATCAAACTTTCTGGGATCATTTCATGTAAACTATAACTAAAGCAGCACTATTTGTTTTGCTATCAGTTTATTTTAAACAAATAATTCCTTATCCATCAGAATGTGAGTGGTAACTACATGTGTGTAGAATCAGAATTTTGTAATGAGCAAGTTTGTTAAATATCAAATATGTGTCATTCAGTGAAATTACCATGAAGTTCTTTTCTGAGCTTTCACATTACAAAAACTATCAATTGTTTGTGTGCACAAAGTTGGCTAAAGGCAAATATGATCACTAAAGAAAAGTGTGGGAGCTCTGGTGGTATAGTACCTAAGGCACTTGACTGCTAACCAGAAGGATGGCAGTTCAAACCCACCAGCCACTCCTAGGAAGGAAGGTTGGGCAATCTACTTCCGTAGAGATACTGCCTCGGAAACCCAAGGAGGGGCCACTATGAGTCAGAAGTCACTCCACAACATAAAGCAAAGCATACTTTAATGCATATGGAAAGGAAAATTTTGCTCCTGTTCATATGAAGAGAGATGGAGCACTGGTGTCACAGTGGTTAAGTGCTCGGCTGCTAACCGAAAGATTGGCACTTAAAACCCACTAGTTCTGGTAGCGTAGTGCTTAAGGCACTTGACTGCTAACCAGAAGGGTGGTTGTTCAAACCCACCAGCCACTCCTCAGAAGTAAGATAGGGCAATCTACTTCCATAGTGATACTGCCTCAGAAACCCAAGGAGGGGTCACTGAGTCGGGTGTGACTCAATGGCACATAACAACAACAACAACAGGTACTTCATAGGAGAAAGATGTGGCAGTCTGCTGCCATAAAAATTACAGCCTAAGAAACTCCATTGGCCCTTTCTACTCTGTCCTTTAGTGTCTCCATGAGCCAGAATCAACTCATTGGCAATGGGATTGGGTTTTGAGTTTTTGTAATATGAAGAGAACCAATGAGAAATTCTTTTAAATAGGCCATAGTACCTGGGTCATAAAGGCCAGAAGTTATCACCGCCACATGAAAAATGATAATGGAAATTTATGGAGGCATGTTTTGGTTGTTATAATAATTGTAGGCACTTTTGTCATTAAATAGGTGGCGGTCAGGGATGCTGGACATCCTATAAAGAACAAGTACTAGTCTTGCTCAAAATTTTGATAAGAAGATTCTGATATAGATATGAGATACTTAGAATATAACTCAAATATATAAACTAGCACAAACTATTATTTGTACATAGAGTCCCTGAGTAGCACAAATGGTTAAGTGCTCAACTACTAGTCAAAAGGTCAGTGGTTCAAACTCACCTAGAGGTGCCTCAGAAGACAGGCCTGGTAATCTTCTTCTGAAAGGTCATGGCCTTAAAAACTCTATGGAGCAGTTCTACTCTGCACACAAGGCTGATGTGAGTCAGAATCAAGTTGATGACAACTAACAACAAGAATTATTTTATAGTTTTAACATAACTGGAACTTTTCAGAAATTCAGCCATTGTATGAAATGATAGAAATATGTCCCCCAGCCCTTTATTCAGAGTAATTAAAAAGTATTTATTGTTTAGGAACACATATGTCATGTAGGGCAATACCACTCATATTTGCACTTTTAATGTAACACATCCAGATGATTTTGCTTGATAACTTAATTTCCACACATACCAAATAAATAAATAAGCCTATTGTTGTCAAATTGGTTCTGACTCATTGCAATCCTGTAGAACAGAGTAGAACAACTGCCTTGTAGATTTCCAAAGCTGAAACCTTTATGGAAGCTGACTGCTACGTCTTTCTCCCATGGAATGGATATGGGCTCAAACCTCTGACTTTTCAGTTAGCAGCAGAGCACTTAGTCACTGTTTTTGCACGCATAAATGTAGCCATATGACTGTGAACCACTAACACAGGCTTACAGGGATGTGACTTAAAGTTAATGCAGAGAGAAAGAATGAGAGACTGACTCTCAGAATAGATGCCATGATGTGTTGTCATGTATTTCTTAAACTACATTCCATGTAGACATTCCAATGGAAAGACACCTTGCCAGAACACAGTATATTGTAATTCCTGGTGCTCTGATGTTTTCACCAAAAAGAATTTAGCTGTTTCCTGGAACTATTGCTGCTGTTGTCCCTCCAGCACTTCTTTCTGTCTGCCAATGTGGGACAAAGTTAAGACTCATGTTCCTGCCTATAGTGTCTGTCAAATTCCCTCCTTGAACAGTATGTGTAAGTTGCTTTCACTGTTTCTTCTCCAACTTGAGGAGATACTTGAAGCTGAAGACTACATTAATAGATGAATGAGTCTTCATTAGAACTTCTCTGTGCCCGTGTTTACATGTGTTTGCAGGAAAGACTATGCCAGGCAAAATATTAACCATTGTTCACACTGAATGCAGTCAATCTTCAGGATTTTAAGAAACCTAGTTTTGGTCTCTTATTCTATGGTCTGAGTCATGTAGTATGAAAATGAACATAAATAGTTGAGCACAAGGCCAAGACAGAGTAAAAGCTCAAACGCATCAATTATTTTTATTGTTCACTATTAACAAGTTATTATTTTATTATTTCATGTTGTTCTTCTAGAGATTTAAAATAAAAGTACCCTGCACATTGATGTTAGGAAAAGATCACCTTTTCAGTTTTGTAAATCTCATAGGAGAATGAAAATTATTTTAGAAGAAAAGTATAAAAACAGTGATGATATTTGTGTTATTTATGAAGAGTTGTGAGAATGAAGCAAAAATGAAATCTACATAGAAATTTTAGGTAGTAGTAGCTTAAATGTCCAGATAAATGCCTTAATTTTCTTCTCTAAAAATAAAAAGTCAAAATAAATTTTCATTTTCTTTAAGTTATCTTAACTAAATGGACTGAATGAAAATTAAAGAAGTCTAAGAAACAAACTATAATCAATGGAAACTGATTTCTTTTTTGTTCCTGGTATAACTCTTGGGTTCTGTTTTGATTTTTATCTTAACTTACAGTGTGATTCAGAGGATTGGCTAAGAAAAAATTATCTATTGTCTCATAACATTTTAAATTATTTTTGACCAATAGTAGCATTGATACTGTGATGTCTTTTCTCCCTTATTTGAAGCAAGATTAAAGTTTCAGTCTATTTGCTGTCAAATCCAATTCTCATTAGTAGGATTTAACAGCAGCTCTATCAAGCAGTTTTAATGATACTGATGTCCTTAAAAAATGAATTATGTACATTTCCCATGTAATAAACATAACAGGAATTCAGATTTTATTGGCATCCACTGAAAACCCTATGGGATAGTTCTACCCTGCACACATGGGTCTTCATGAGCTGAAATTAACTCAGTGAAAACTAATAACAACAACTGTACATTTATAACAGATCATTGTGTTCTGTGAATAATACATGCCAAACTTTCTGTAGGTTTTAATCATTTTAAATTTTGAAATGTAAAATACTAAGTGATCCTTATGCCCAACATATAGATTAACACATCACTCAATAATAATTTAGAAGAATCTCAATGTACTTTATAATTTAGAAAGCATTTGTACATTTGTAATCTCATTTTAAAATTTTGTTATCTTAAAAATGGGCTTTACCCAAATGAATAAGATTTTCATGTTAATAAAACTGCCAAATTTCTCTGAGTTCACTCAGGATTTTTTCCAAATGCATTAACTTACTCAGTACAAGTCAGTTTTAAATCAAACAGAAAACTCCACAGGATCAATCACAGTTTTGTCCTTCTATGGGTTAAATGTTGTCCTTTTTAAAGACTTCTCCCAGCATTAAAAATGGTTGTTTTGTGGTATATCTTATGATATCAGGGCAAGAAAGATTTTGTAAGACTTTTTACCAGATTACTGAAGTTTGAAAAACAAAAAGTTTGACAAAAAAAAAAAAAAAAAGATAAAATAAAAATAAGCCTGGTCAACTACTATCTTGAGATTTTCCTTTCCAGTTTAACATAATCTGTGCCAATTAAAAAGAAAACCATAATGTTAGCTTTTGTAATACAACTGCCAAGAATTATTAGGGTGTTAGATTATGCTTATTCCATAATATTTAACAATTAAAACAGAGTCAGTTTTTGTCTATTATGCGAAAGCAAGTGTTCTGAAAACTCCCTGACTTTTTTCATGTCTCTGACGCCAGCCCCATATGGGGGAGGGCAAAACAAGAAAGGAAACATTTCTAGAAAAGCCACCTTGGTAATATCTGAGACAACATCATTCTTATTTCACTGAGATTTTATTTCATTCTTGTAGGCTTAGTATCTCACTGCATGAACAAAAAAAATGTCTTGTGAAAAGGGCTTCAGGCAAGCTACTTCCAAAAGAATTCAACCTTCCAAGTGCTATCAATATCATCCATACACCCACACAGTTAGCACTTTTGAATACATTTACTGAGAACCATTAATAAAGCAACAATCTTAGTCTGGTTCTTAACCATGTGTCACAGTGAAATAAGTTAATGTAAATCTGTGAACTGCACGACAATGATCAAATTAACAGTCATTTCAAGAAAAAAATACCCCTCAGGCTGAAAAATAATTAGTAGTCTCTCACTATCTTTTCCTCCTAATAAAAATCATGGTATTATTGTTGACTGTGCTAATAAAACACCTCCCTCGACCCTGATGTAGCTTGATGTAAAATGTAAGGACTGTTCTATTGTGCAGTCTCACACATGTTTTATTGAACACTTCCATTTGGCTCTTCATCTTGGGATACAAGAGACCATAGAAGCTGAAGAACTTTTGTCACCGTATAATGTAACTCTCACTTGTTTATTGCTACAGTTAATAAAATGCCACGGTAAAATTCCTTATATTTAAAATGTAACTTTTAAAAGCATATACTGAATATTCAGAGCTTCAGATGTGAGCAGAAACAATAGCAAGGGACTAAACAGGGTCACAGGGAAAAGCCATTGAGTGCATAAAGCAGCTCAATTTGGCACCTATGTTGACATGTATGTTGAGTCTGGGATTTGATTTTTAGAAAAACATTATTTTGAGGAACTCGTAATGGTCACAGGTCACATATTTCCCTTTTGGTTATTTATACTCATTTCACAACTACTTATTGAATGCTTTTGTACAAAACGGGACTATAGGTCTGTGAGAGTCAAAGAGAAGTATAACATAATCCTTGTCCTCAAGGAGCTTGACAGAGATATGAGAGGTTGTGTTTGTGACATGAATGATGAAATGATGTTGGTTATTAATGTTTCCAATATACAAGCTGAGGGGGGTAGTGGTAGGAAAGTTAGTTTCCTTTAAAAATCCCAGAAGCTTGAAGAAATCCGCAAATCTACTGAAGAGTGTGAATGGTAGCAGTGCATTGAAAACATTAGTCATAAAAAACATAGTTTAAGGAGTGAGTACAATTCAACAAAGACTTTGGAGCATGGCAAGGTGAATAAGACATTTTCTTTGCCCGAATGTAGCTTGGAATCCAGGGAGGGAAAAATGCATGACTGTGAGTAATTACATTGCAAGCCAAGATACGTATGGCAAGTTGTCCTAGACATCCTTATTCTGTGGCAGAATATTTTGATTCTTAAAATTATATATTTTAAGATATAATATTAATATTCTTAAAATCTTAGAAAGAGGCCTTTGAAGCAACAAGTAATAAGTATATTTCTTTGGAAAAAAACTCTTTCAGATACAAATATAGCTTTCAAGTAATTTTCAACATTTCAACCGTTGTCAGAAAACCTACATTAATTAACAGCAGATAATATGCAATTGGAAACAGAAAATAAATGTCAAAAAACCAAAACCAAACTCACTGCCATCGAGTCAATTCTGACTCACAGTGACCCCCATTGGGTTTTGAAGACAGTGAATCTTTATGGAAGTAGATTGCCCCATCTTCCTTCTATGGAGTGGTTGTGGGTTTGAACTGCCAACCTT
>NW_006921674.1:4847261-4856687 GCF_000298275.1 Orycteropus afer afer | reverse complement strand
CTATAAGATGCATGTAAGAAAATATAAATTTTGTGAAAGCAAAGAAAGTTTTGTTTTGCTCAATTTTTGTAGCATGAACAAATATCTCATCATTTCTCTAAACTCTCATTTCTGAAAGTGTGCTCCTCGGAATATTACATCGAAAAATGTTTTGCAGGTCAAAGAAGTCTGGAAATACTAGATTAAGACAAGTTAAATATCTATAAGACTTTAATATAACCACGTACATTGCCAATCTCTATAACGAGACATTCACTTCACTGAGCATCTCAAGGGACTGTTGTTAGGTGTCTGTCAAGTCAATATTGACTCACAGAGACTCTATGTGTGATACAGTAGAACTGCTTCATAGGGTTTTTCAGGCTGTAAGCTTTTTGGAGCAGATTGTCAGGTCTTCCTCCCGTGGATCCATTGCATGTGTTGGAACCATCAACCTTTCCGTGAGTAGTAGAGCGCATAAGGGACTAAACCCAAACTAAACCCATTGTCATCCAGTCGATTCTGACTAACAGTGACCCTACAGGATAGAGCAGAACTGTACCTCACAGTGACCTAGATTGTAATCTTTATGGAAGCTGACTGCCACATCTTTGTTTTGTGAAGAAGCTAGTGGGTTTGAATCACTGACCTTTCAGTTAGCAGACAAACACTTAACCACTGCACAACCAGAGCTACTTTTCAAGGAACTAGAGTGTCACAAAACAAAGTTTTGGCAATGTCACATCTGAAAATATTTCAGAGCAAATGCAGACTGTCAGGCACTATCCTTGTTGGGCAGCATTTAGAAATTTGTGTTTTAACACATTCCCTGGGTGACTTTGATGTAACGGCCTGGCATCAACTCTTGGAATGATACATGGGAGTCTCTGCAACTGGAGAATTTACATTTAGATGTTGCACTGGTATTTTCATATGATAATAGGCATTAAAAGAATTGCTTCAGAAAGTCTCACAATAAACAAAAGGCAGTGCATTCTTTTTATAACACCCTCCTCTGGAAGAAGGAAAATCTTTCATTATGTGAGCTGTACTCTCCTCTATATCATAAAATGTTAACATTTTGGGGAGAAAGAGGAAGAAAAAATGGAGAGTTCCAATCTGTCTGTTTGTGCTCAAGACATCTGACTAGTTATACTTGGCATAGTCATTATCTTCACTGCTCACTGCTTCTTCCAGCATGGGATGTGCTCCACTAGACCTTATTTTTTTACAACAAAGTAAACACCTAGGAACTCTGGTAGTGTGGTGCCTAAGGCATTTGACTGTTAACCAGAAGGCTGGTGGTTCAAACCTACCAGCCACTCCTCGGAAGGAAGGCTGGGCAATCTACTTCCGTAGTGATACTGCCTTGGAAACCCAAGGAGGGGTTGCTATGAGTCGGGTCTAACTCGATGACACATAACAACAACAACAGTAACAAACACCTTCTAACCCTCTTCCTCCTCTTGTTTCTAGGTAGCCAAATGCTCCTTAAAGAGAAACAAGGGTAACTGTATTATTGTGCACTTAGCGTATTTATTGTATTCAGCTATTAGAAGCTTCAGGGTATCCAAATACTGAAAACTCTCCCTACGTCACTTCTACTTTACAAGGCACACAGGCTGTTTTGATAATCAACCTCTTCAAGTTTGACAACTTAAGCTTCAGCAGGGAACAATCTAAAAAAGGTGATTAACATATATATATATATATATATATATATATATATATGGGAGCTCTGGTAGCATAGTGGCTAAGACACTTGCCTGCTAACCAGACGGCTGGCGGTTCAAACCCACCAGCCACTCCTCGGAAGGAAGGTTGGGCAATCCTACTTCCGTAGTGATACTGCCTCGGAAACCCAAGGAGGGGTCGCTATGAGTCAGGTTTGACTTGACGGCAGATAACAACAACAACATATATATATATACATACACACACACACACACACACACAGAACTGTTGCAGAGGATAAAATGTATAATTCTGAAAAAGTCATATCTATGTATTAAATCATTTTTATTCACCTCACTCCTGAAAGGTGTACTCTGTGTGAGCAGTATTGTCACACAGCCCATATGATGGTATTGACAGTGATCCTAGAAAATCAAGTGATTCTAGAAAACCAAGAGCAATGCCACTGTTTTTAGAATAATTAAAAATAAATATCTAGATTGGTTTTCTAAGCAGCTCTGGTGGTGCTGTGGTTAAGGCATTGAGCAGCTAATTGAAAGGTAGCGGTTTGAACCCCCCAGCCACTCCATGGGAGGAAGATGAGACGATCTACTTCCATAACGTTTCATAGCCTTGGAAACTTGATGTGGGTCACTATGAGTGAGAATCAACTCGATGGCAGTGGGTTGGGTTTGGCTTTGGTATTAGTTTCCTAGTGCTGCTGTAACAAAATACCACCAAATGGGTGGCATATAAGAAAAGAAATATATTGACTGACAATTCTGAAGGCTAAAAGTCCAAATTCTGGTTGAGGGCAGGTCTATGTTCTTTCCAAAGTCTCTAGGGAAAGATTATTTCTTATCTCTCAGCTTCTGCCAGCCCCAGGTTTTCCTTGGTTTGCAGATACATTTTCACATGGCCAACTTTCCTCTGCCTGTCTCACTGTGTTTCTTCTCTTTTATAAGAATACCACTCTGACTCACATTACTTTAGTATGACCTCATGTTAACTTAATTGGTAAAATCTGCAAAGACCTGTTTCTAAACAACGTCACATTAGTAGGTCCCAGGGGGTAAGATGTCAAGTTATCTTTTTTATGGGACAAAATTCAATTCATAAGTATATCATGGTCCTAAAATCCAGTCAGTTCTCTTTCTATATCATACAGTCTATGTATAAACACTGAAAGAATTGTAGCCACTGGTTAAGGAAATCTTGTACTTAGGAATCAATGTAATTTAGAGCTAAAGATGAATCATGAGCTTTCAAAACCTAGCATCTCATCTCAGTTCTTCAAGTGATTGTATTTTATCAAATGTAAATTTAAATCTGTTTCTTTAACTAGAACACTATTAGCAATGCATATTTTAAAATTAATGTATATTGGGATACTAACACCTATTGTTTATAAAATTTTTTCAGTGTATATAACAAATAAATATTCTGTCTCATAGTAATCAAGTGACAAATGGATGAATGAATAAATGAATGGATAAAAATAGCTGATATACACAAAATATAATTCCTCCATCTATTTTTTAAGTCCTTGACTCAATTATCTAGCTGATTTTGCCATTGAATATTACCTCGATTTACAATTATGGTATAAAAAGTTTAAATCACTAATTATTGTTATTAGTATTATTATTCCAGTTGTCTAACTATATACCAAATCATTCCTAATCTTAACTCGACTCACACACTGCCATCCTGTTGGATCCGTCTCACAGTGACCCGTCCTTGGGTTTCCAAGGCAGTATCACTATGGAAGTAGATTGCCCAAACTTCCTTCCAAGGAGTGGCTGGTGGATTTGAACCACCAGCCTTCTGGTTAGTAGTCAAAATGCCTTAGGCACTATCCACCAGAGCTCCTAATCTTAGTGGATTAAAAAAAACAACTTATTATTATTACTCATATTTCGATGGGTTGATGTCTTGGACTCACATGAGTGGTTCTCCCTTGAAGTTCCTCATGGGAAGGAAAAAAATGTGGCTTGGGCTAGTGTCATCTGAAGATACGATCGGGCTTGACATCCAAGACGGCATTCAGGTTGAGCAGTTCATGCTTGATGTAGCCTGGAAATTCAGTCAGGGCTGTCTGTTGACTACAGTATCTATTTGTGGTCTCTTCATGTGGCTTGTATTTCTTAGAGATTCAGAAAGGAAGCATCCTAAATTCAAGCATCTTAAGAGATGGAGGAGGAAGCTGCAGAGCTTCTTATAACCCAGACTCTCATTCTTCCTTTATTCTACCATAAAAGGCAAGTCACCAAGCCCAAGCCAGATTAAAAAAGAGAGGAACTACACCCATCTGTTGATGGGAAGAGCAGCGTGTGCAGCAAAGGAAAGGATTGATAGTGATCATCTTTGGCTATTATAGCTTTTTAGTGGTTCTTTTCTTTTCAAGTATGTAAATTTAAATATGTTAAGCTTAAAGTGATATTTCAACAAAAGTGCTTTTTCCTACTAGTATAGGGATGTTTCAACTCTTCCAGATTTATTTTTCCCTGAGGCAGAACCCATAAATGGGACTTCCTTCATCTCAACTGAGTATAAACATTGCCAATAATTGTAAGCCCTCCTCTAGTTATAGCACATATGGCAAATATTTTATAAGCTGTGAAGCATCAAACATAAATAATTATTTGTGTTTTACCTATAGTAACAGACCGTTAAACAAAGTGAAAGAAGGGTCATACCCTTTACTTCATTTTCCTTTCTACACAGTAAATATTGGTAACCCTATTTTGCAGATGAGACTCAAAAGGTTAAATGTTTTTTTTTGTTGTTGTTGTTGTTTGGTTTTTTAGTTTTTCTGTTTGTTTTTGCCAAATTATAAATCAATAAGTAGTAAGATTAAGATTCCAAGCCAGAGTTTTTTTTTCTTATCACTGCACACAGTGCTTCAATAAAAACTTAATAAATAGTGTGAATATTTATGGAGAAATGGAGATGAAAGAATGGAGGTGGGACAGGAACACAACATAGAAGACAATAAAGATCATTGTGCTGAAAAGCTTTCATTTCCCTTAGTTATTTCAACAAATACATCTTATGCTTTCACTTAGCCAGAGTGTCAGAGGCTTGAGCAACTGCAGTCTGGGAAACAAATTAAAAAGCAAAACAAAACTGTAGATGAGGGGAGTGGAGAAAGAGAAAATAATGTTGTGGAGGTCATGGAGCCTGCAGCCTGGATCAGGCACAATGTGGCTGGAGATGGTGTGTGGGAAATACATTGACAAGTGATGAACAATGAGATACATGGAGGTATGGGAGAGGCGACCTCTTCTTTTGCTTGGTGCTCCCACCCCTGCTGCTGAATAGCCTTTTGAGTTTGTATAGAACTTGAGGAAGACTGAAAGAAATGATGAGAACATCCATGCTGCTGGCTGCATGGCCCTGTCCATCTCTCTCTTTTTTTCTCTTTCCACTGTTTGAAAACAAAACAAAACTAAACTAAACAGCATGCCAATTGCAAAGTGAATTAAGTTAAAATTTCATAACAGCAAAGAAATATAATGTGAAAAATGAAACACACTACTGCCTAATTATATAGTATTATATTCTGCTCCAAAATCATGTTTGTAGTTCAGTCTCAAAAATAGGGGGAAAATAGCATGAGCAACAGCAACTTTGTTTGATTCATTCCATTTCTCTAACTAGTTTATAATTGTTTTAAAATACAGTTTCTTTTTTCTTAAGAAAAGCACTCTGACAAATAAAATTGAAAGAGGAAAGTAGAAATATAAAGTATTAAATATCCCAATTATATTATTATTCTTTATAACTAATTATATATGTTACTTGTTAGAAGACTGAACTAGGCAAAATATTGTTTATAAAGCTTAAAATTTCAGCAAAACCTGCCTCAGATATGTACATGTACATGTATATGTATATATATATATACATAGACCAAATAACTTTTCAGTTATTTGATTTTGAATAAATGTATTGATATATTTTAAAGGTTAAATAGTCTCAAATTATTTTTGGTAGTATTGATATGCATTTCACTCTGTGAGAGCAAGTTGCCTTATGTTACAAGGACACCAATTGTAATGCCATTTGTCTCAACTTCTAGTTCTTATCCGTGCATTCGTCTATATCCATACTAGCTTATTATGAATGATAATTTCTATTTTATCATCCATTTTTTTTTTGCCACAAAATGCACAAAAGTAATTAAGTCAAATTGAAACAATTATAGAAATACACTATTCAATAACTGAGTTGCCAAAAAAGTTTTACTGTACCCTAAGGAGGGAAAAAATAAATGCCTATACAGCAGTAATATCATTCCACATGTTACATTTATTCGCAAGCCAGCCAAGCTCAAATTAATTGTACTGACTAAACTTTTCTTCTTGGAGAAAATTAAAGATATGCTGTTGTCAACACTTGAGCACAACCTTGCCGACACTTAAACGCAGAGAAGGGTGTGACATCCTGCCCCGGCTGCCTTGCGCTAATTAATCACTCTGGTGTTTAGGACCATTCAAGCAGACAAATTAATGGGGAATAATTAGTGTATCTTTGTTCCAGCTCAGCTTTGCACACCAGACACTCTTGAGGAGAGAGGGGAGTTTGCAGAGCACAAGCCATTAGCATGTGCATAGTTTCACTTCTGTTCAGCAAGTTCTTGGGAGATTAAGAGAAAGGCCAAATTAGCAGACGTGTGACTGGGGTTAGGACAACCTTCTGGAAAGAAAGCCCTCTGTTTGGGTATCAGCTTTCAGAAGCAAGTTGTTAATTCAGATACTGGATTTCATGAAACACAATTAAACCTCCGGGAAGAAATAATTGTAGAAGCCAAAAGTAAATCATTTAAAAAAAAAAAAAAAAGAATTTTTGTTTATGTCATTGACAATTATTTACATATCACACAGAGAAATTTAACCCTCAGAAATTCACTTTTTTTTAACTGTTGGCTTTTGAGACTTTTTATTGAAAATGGATTTTTATCGACAAATAATATTTATAAATTTTGTAATTAAATAGAATAGACCATTTAACCTTTCTCCAGTTAGTAAGAACCCTCTGCAGATATTTCCTATGGCTATAAAACTTAATTTGTCTCTTCTGATAGGAATCATAGAGTAGAAAATTCAGACAGAGTCTCTATACACAGCTAGCGTGACCACCACAATTCTGGTTAAATTCTGTCTCCTATGCTGACAACTGGTTTCAATGTGTATATGGATTGAATTAAGACCCAGTTTCTTACCCAAATATATTTGAAAATTTAAAAAATTAAAGGTTGACAGTTGTTAGAGAAAAGTCCATGGTTTAGCCTCACAACTGAAATGAAACCTACTGATTCATAGGAGTTCAAATTCTGTTGGATTAAACTTTAATAGACAGATTCCTCCCCTCAACAGACACAAACATCCCCTTCTCTACAAAAAATAATTCAAACACCTCATTTTATTCTGAAGATAAATCAGTTCTGAGCTTTCTACTGAGTAACAGTTCACTACATAAAGAACTTATCTAACACATTACAAATAATTGTGTGAGTATATGTATACACATTCACATAATAACACTTATATTAATACCATATGTATAAGCAATCTCAATTACTTTCTTCAATTTTCTGTGGTTTATGTAAAGGAGGAGTTTTTTCCTGTGCTATATTCCCTAAAGTTTATATGTTTTCTGTGTTCACTATCTATTTTCTACATTTCATTACCTAACTCTCCAGCTTCAACCTTTTATAATCTTGACAAGAAGGATAGCTGGAACAGTACCAAATAATGTTTTTGCAAATTCCATATGCACTGTAGGATGGTTCACTCCCTGATCACCTCACTCTCAGGAGGCAAGGGTTCTGTGTAAAGGGCAGACCCAAGGAGCTGATGTAAAGGAAGACCACACTGAGAAAAACTGACCACACTCTGAGACAGGTTATCAATCCTTTTGTAAAGAAATTGCACCATACAAACTACAAAAGTGACTTAAGTGTAGGGCATCTGTGAATGACTTTAGTACTATTTATAGCACATAACATAAAAATAATATCAAAGAAGAATTTCTCCACTTGGGATATATGATGATTTGTGATATTGTTTTACCACACCTGGCATCTCTCTTTCATAATACTATGATATTATTAGGCATAATGCTCTTGAATTAGTGCTGGTAGAATGCGATAGAGAGAGAGAGAGAGAAAATAAAAACCAATCACAAAACTACACATTCTTGCTATTTCTTAGAGGCAAGAAATGAATCTCTCTTCAGTCCCCTCTGAAATACTAAATTACTGCCTACGATAAGCCCAGATGCCGTTAGAAAGGCTTCCATCCTGGGAGTGGGTCCTCCTAGATCTTTGAAGGTGCCTAATCCTCATTAAAGGCAAACCCTGGGCGTAGGAGGGGCTGCGCTGGCATCAAGGCACCTGGCGATGACTAAAAGCGCTGGCCCCATGTGCGGCTGCCGCTGAGCAGCAGAATGTAATTTAGTCGCACCAGCGGGAGCAGGGGTCAATGATTTTATATTAATGGGGATCACGACAGTTCTAAGCTGTGGCGTGCTTTGAAATAAGTGTTGTACAAGGCAGCAAAGAGAGCTTGGCTGAGGAAATGAGCTGTGTCACTGTCTCCTCATGCCTTGCAGCACACACTGAAACGTTTTCAGTTGCCACAGACTCTGAGCCATCATAATATTTTATAAACAACAATTACCTATTTCGTTTGAAACAAAACTCAAAACTCCTAAAGTAATGCTGCTGAAGATGCTGCTAAGGATGGAAATATTCTTCTCTGATGTAGATTTTGAGTGTGTGGCAGAATAAATGAATGGAATATTGATGGGAGGTTTAGATCTGAAAGCTAACTTATGCAAATTAGTCTAGGCATGTTATGGTTGTTTGTTGTAATACTATTGAAAGATGGTATGTCATTATACACTTGGACATGTTATCAAAGTGCCCACATCTGAAACAAAAGAGATGGAGAGGACTAGAGGCAATGGTTTGAAAATGTGTTCAACAATCTTTGCCTACAGTTGGAATCACGGTTATCATAAAATACGCTAAAATATAAAATTATTTCCAAATTTATTTTCAGGAGTACCAGGTTTAGACTCAATATTAAATATTCAGCAAATCAGTAGTATTTTTTCTTAAATTAGTAATTGGGTATGTGGGGAGGCAAGGAATAATTTTTGTTAACATTTTTGAGGGGAAGGAAAAGAAGTAAAATAAGAGTTTTTCCAGGTCTCAGAGATGTTTTAATGAGAAGGGGTGCATTATATGTGGGAAAAAACAGAGGTGTAACAAAGAAAGGACATTTCAGTTGCTAAAGTTACTTTTGAAGCAAGTAGGTGAGAGATACGAAAGCCAGTAGGGGTAAACATATAAGCGACTCCAAACGTTATTTTTAAGCGGGTGGGGGCACTATCATTAAATAGGTAGCAGTTACCTGAGAGGTACAAAACTGTGAAATGATGGAACTCTTGACCAGAAAAATATAATCCATTCTTATAAATAATCAATAAAATGATTGATTAATTTCAAGTATGTCTCCCATGTACAAGAACAGCTCAAACTGGACTTGGGCATTAGTGAGCAATTCCAGGGGAACACAGTAGTATCCTGTTGTTGTCATGTGCCATGAAGTCGGACGTGACTCACAGCAACCGCTTCTTGGGTTTCCGAGGAGGTATCACTATGGAACTAGATTGCCCAACCTTCCTTCCGAAGAGTGGCTGGTGGGTTTGAAATGCCAGCCTTCTGGTTAGCAGTCAAGTGCCTTAGGCACTACACTACCA
>NW_006921674.1:4833932-4845361 GCF_000298275.1 Orycteropus afer afer | reverse complement strand
CACATAACAACAACAACAACATGAAGAACTGTGGGAGCTCCAGTAGCATAGTGGCTAAGACACTTGCCTGCTAACCAGACAGCTGGCGGTTCAAACCCATCAGCCACTCCTCAGAAGGAAGGTTGGGCAATCCTACTTCCATAGTGATACTACCTCGGAAACCCAAGGAGGGGTCGCTATGAGTCGGGTTTGACTTGACGGCACATAACAACAACAACAACAAATTCAGGAGGCATATATTCAAGATAAGTGGTATCCTAGAACATTTAATTAGACATCAACTGGAAACCCTTTCTATAAAACAAAATCCATGCTTTACCAGTCTATTAGAGATGTGTTTTCCAGACATAATATGTAAAACAGGGTCATGACAGATGTTCAACGCAAAAACTTACACATAGATATATACATAAAGATTCTACAGTCAGATATATTTAAGGAACACTGCTTTCTAGGAGTGTTTTGTTTTTGCTTTTTTTTTTTTTTTTTGTCTTTGTTTTTTAATGCCCAAAGACATTGGCACATTAAAGGCTCTGAAAAGTTCTAAAATAAAGAACTTCTGTAGTATCCTTCAAATCTTTATCTAGTCAGTTAATTTTATTGTAACTTTTTCTTGCCTGAGCCCTTTACATCCCCTTTTCTGAAACAAAGGAACTCTGATAGCACAATGCCTAAGGCATCAGACTGCTAACCAGAAGGTTGGTGGTTCAAACCCATCAGCCACTCCTGGAAGCAAGGGTGGGCAATCTACTTCTGTAAAGATTTAGCACCTCAGAAACCCAATGGGGGTCGCTATGAGTCCAAATCAACTCAATGGCAGTGGGTTGGTGGGTTTGTTTGTTTTCTGAAACATACTTTAGAAAATGTAATTTAGAGTTCACTAGCTGGTGAATATGTATTTTCATGAAGTGGAACTAGTAGATGTACTCTCAGTCCCAAACTTATTCCCTTTCACATAAGAACTGGCTAGTAGAAGATTTGGTGTTTTAACAATAATTTAATTAAAATTTCAGATTTTCATAACGTATGGAAGAAACTGCAAGGTATTTATAAATTAATATCCTAAACAATTGGAGAGACAGTGTATTACTCCCAGGAGTAAAAAGACAGAGGATAGCAGCATCTACTTTTCTAGGTAAGCATAGGTAAGAAATGGGGATCACCAAAGGTCTGGTTTTGATTTGGACATTTCCAATTTATCATGCTTTCACATGATTTGGAATATGGGATGATTTGGATATACCAAGAGAGGAGATACACATAATTTTGTCATTAGAATCAGGATTAGGGTAAGCACACAATTTTAAAAGGCAGCAAAAAAATCAGTTGTTGTTCTTATTACATGCTGTCCGGTCGGCCCGGCTCAGTGACCCCTCCTTGTGTTTCCGAGGCAGTATCACTACGGAAGTAGATTGCCCCATCTTCCTTCCGAGCAGTGGCTGGTCTAATCACTATAATAAAAATAATAACCCCCCCAAAAAAACAAGTTTTTCGCCGTAGAGGTGATACCAATTTATAGCAACTCTACTGGACAGGGTAGAACTGCCCTACAGGCTTTCAAGGCTGTAACCTTTATGGAAGAAGACTGGCCCATCTTTCTCTCCTGTAGCAGCTGGTGGGTTCAAATTGTTACTTTTTGGTTACCAGCTGATTGCTTAACCTCTGTGCCACCAGGATTCTTATGAAGTATTATAATTTAATATAATATTTTAAAGAAATAGAAATACAAATGTAGGCCAAATTGTCCTATTGATTATATCTTGTACTTATTAATTTTATAAAGCTCTTATGTATTCTAAATACAGACCCTTTCTCATTTATACATGAGGCAAACAGTTTCTCCCACTATGTGTCTTATCTTTTCATTTTCCTTTATGGTTTCTTTTGATGAGTTAGAGATTTAATTTTAGTGTTAAAATTTTTAGTCTTTTACTTCAGGGATTATTCTTTTTCCATTGTTTTAAAGGAATATATACCTTTCTACCCAAAGGTCAAACAATGGTGTTTCATATTTGCTTCAAAAAATATTTAGTGTTGTTTTATATGTGTTTTACCCACCTGATATTATTTTGTATTCAACGTGAGTTATCAGTTTTACTGAAGCTATTTATTAAATAGTCAATCTTTTCCTCACTAATCTACAATATTAAGTCTTTCATATATCAAGATTTCAAATATACTAGTTTTATTTCTGGGTTTTATTACACTTTATTGGTCTATTTGTTTATTTCTGAACCTAAGCCACAAACTCTAATTACAGAAGCATTATAATAGTCTTTGAAATTTGGTAGAGGAATGCCTATACCAAAATTTTCTTAAAAAATGATTTTGGCTAGTGTTTAATGCTTCAAAATGTACTTTAGAATTGGAAAGTCAAATTATGTACAGAATTCTTATGGGATTTTTATTGGCTTTGTCTTTCACCACAGTTTCTAATTTTTTCTGTAAAGTGTTTCCACTTCTTTGGTTGGATTTGTTTTCATGTACTTTTTAAATTAAGATAGACTTAAAGTACACAATTACATGAACTTTGACCAATGTATATACCCATGTAACCCAAATTTCAATCAAGATCTATAACATTTCCATTGCCTTAGAAAATTCTCGCATTCATTTCAGACAATATCTTTCTTAGAGGCTTCCATTGTTCTGGTTTCCACCACCATAAACTAATCCTGCCAGAATTTCATGCAAATGAAATTTTATAGAAAGTACCTTTTTGTTTTTGGCTTCTGCACATAGCTTCTTCAGTTCAGGAAAGTTATTTTGAGATTCATTCCAGATTTTGGATGTAACAGTAATTCATTACTTTTGTACTGCTGAGTAGTGATCCATTGTATGAATATATACATTTCTTTACACATTCACATATTTTGGACATTTCTGTTAATTTCAAGCTTTAGGTATCATAAAAAAAAAGCTGCTATGAACAACAGCATACAAGATTTTTTAATGAATATATTTTTCACTTAGACAAATGCATATGATTAGAATTACTAAACAATCTTGTAGGTAGTTGTACCATTTTGCATCCCTACCAGGAAATTAAGAAAGTGCCAATTGCTCTGATATTTTGATAACATATTCAATTATTAGTCTTTTATTCCTTTTATTCATTCATTCATTCATTCATTTTGTTGTTCTATAGATGGGAAGGGATACCCCACTGTAGTTTTGGCATAGTGCCTAAGACATTTGACTGCTAACCAAAAGCCTGGTGCTTCAAGCCCACCAGCCACTCCTCAAAAGCAAGATTGGGCAATCTACTTCCGTAGTGATACAATCCCGGAAACCCAAGGAGGAGTCGCTATGAGTCGCATCCATCTCAACGGCATTGAGTTGTTTTTTTTTTTTTTTTAACGGAAAAAAGGTGTTGAGTAAAATTTCATTTTATTGCATTGTACATCCTATTTTGTGAATGGTTTGCTTAAAAAAAATAGTCATTTCAAAGAATAAATTATTACTGATTTTAAGTGATTTTACATATTTGGGATATACACGTTTGAAAGATATATGCATTGTATACCTTACGTTATTCTGAATCTATGGAATCGCTTTTTCTTCACTGATAGTAACTTTTAAAAAATCAGACTTTTGTTGTATTTTGATGAGGTCCAATTTATCATCTATTATTTTTTACGGTATATGCTCTTTAAGTCAAATCTACGAATTTTATCTACTTCAAGATGAAAATAACATTCACTTACACTTCTATCTAAAACTTTATAACCTTAGCTTTGTACTCTAGTCTATGATTACTTGCTTTGTTTTTTTCCCCTCTATGGGTATTCATTTGTTCCAGCAACATTTGTTAAAAGACTTTTCTTTCCTCATTGGATTACCTTTGTGCTTTTACAGGCAGTTCCAGGTTATGAACAAGATGCTTTCCTAATTGTCTTTGAGAATTTGTGTATCAGTAAGACCTAGTACATACAATTTTTATCTGGACTTACTACTTTAGCCTTTTCAATGATTGAAAGCTGCAAATTCAGCAAGGGAAGATGATTGCAAGGAACAATTTGTTGCCAGTATGGGTTGGTTTAATCATTTCAAAGTGAATGCAAATTTACATAACATTATAGGGCAAGTAAGGGATATCTGTAAGTCTGGCTTTTACAACCCTGGGACTGCCTGTATAAAAAAAGAAAAAGGAAATATATGTGTGATTTTGACCTTTTGATCTTTTTGTCAATTTGTCAATACCATTTTTTCTTGATTATATTAAAGTTTAAAATTGCTAATGTCAGATCTTGGCTGAAAGCAGAGAATACCAGTAAGATGTTTACCTGTGTTTTATTGACTATACAAAGACATTCAACTGTGTGTATCATAACAAATTATGGATGACTTTTCAAAGAAGGAGAATTCCTCACAGCAGGACAAATATAGTATTAGTTCATTATTGTACAAAGTCAGGGACAGTTTTATATATGGAAAGAAATTTTCTTTGTTAATTACCAGGGGTGGGAGGGGAGGGGATGGAACACTGTGGAGGGGATGGACACATTGACCCATATCACTTTAGTTTTGTGTGTTTTACTGTACATAAATTATATGTCAATAAAATGTATTTTTTTTTAAAAAAGGGAAATTCCAGAATACTTGATTGTGCTCATGAGAACCTGTACATAGACCAAGAGGCAGTCATTCAAACAGAACAAGGGGATACCAAATAGTTTAAAATCAGGAAAGGTGTGCATCAGGGTTGTATTCTTTCACCATACTTATTCAATCTTTATGATGAGCAAATAATCAGAGAAACTGGACTATAATAAGAAAAATAGCATCAAGATTGGAGGAAGAGTCATTAACGACCTGAGATATGCAGATGACACAACCTTCCTTGCTAAAAATGAAGAGGACTTGAAGCGTTTACTGATGAAGATCAAACACTGCAGCCTTCTTATGGGTTAACAAACCAAACCAAACGCACTGCTGTTGAGTCAATTTCAACTCATAGAGACCCCTCCTTGGGTTTCTGAGGTGGTATCACTATGTAAGTAGATTGCCCAACTTTCCTTCCAAGGAGAGGTTGGTGGGTTTGAACCACCAGACTTCTGGTTAGCTGTCAAAAGGCACCTTTGCATATTAGGCACTATTGCACCAGAGTGCCTCTTTATGGAATACACCACAATATAAAGAAAATAAAAATCCTCACACCTGGACCAATAAGCAACATCATAATATCTTTTTTAGCCATATGTAATTTTAAAATTGATTGCTTTATTTCTACATATTTCAGAATGTTCTAGGCAGCTATATATTTGATTTTTAATTTCATTCCATGTGGTAAAATGCTCAATACATTTCCATCTTTTGAAATTTATTAAGATTTCCTTCATGATCCAAGATATGTTCTATCTTGGTGAATGTTCCATGTGCATTTGAAAACATGAACACTGTAGTTGTTTAATGTACTCATCATCAAGTCAATTCTGGCTTGTAGTAACCTGACAGGACAGTGTGGAGCTGTCCCATAGGGTTTCCTAGGCTGTAAATATTTAGAGACACAGACTGCCTCATCTGTCTCACATAGTGGCTGGTGGGTTTGAATTGCTGACTTTTTGGTTAGCAGTCGAGTGCTTTAACCACTGTTCCACCAGAGATCTGATTGTTTAATGTATTATTCTAAAAATACCAGTTATGTTGTATTGTTCAAATTGTCTATCTTTACTGAAACTGTCCTATTTTTAAAACTAATTATGAAGGAGTTGTTAAAATCTCCAGTTATGTTGATTTATATTTCTTCATTTAGTTGTATTAGTTTTACTTAATATATATTGAAACTATGTATGTATGTATTATTAGGTACATACACATTTTAAATTTCATTATCTCTCTAATGAATTGTGTGATTTATTTAGTTTATGAAATCACTCTGTCTTTTTGGTAATATTTCTTGAAATGAAACCACAATACTTCGTAAGATACAAAGTTTTTCATCCTTTTTTATTTCTACTCATTCTGTGTCTTTATTTACAGTAATTCTCCTAGAGATAGTATATAGTTGGCCCTTTTCTTTTTATTCAGTGTGAATTATTTATTGAATATGAAATATCTTTTTAATTGGGATTTTTATGACATTGACATTTAATGTCATTATTTATATCATTGTATTTAAACCTTTTTGCAATTAAAAAAAAATTCTAATTTTTGTTTGTTTGTTTGTTTCCCTGTTCTTTATCTGCTTTGTTAAGGGGCTATTAGATATTTTAAATATATCATCATAATATAATTTCTATTTTGGTTTTATAACTATACATTCTTTTTAATAATGTTTGCTGCAGGAATTACAATTCATATCCTTAAATTCTCAGCATCTACATATAAGTAAATTTCTACTTGCCTCTCTCTCCTAGCTTCTGGTGGTTGCTAGCAATCCCCACCATTCCTGGATTTGTAGATTCATCTGTCCAATTTCTGCCTCCATCTTTACACGATATGTGTAATTGACATTGTCTTTCCCACTGTAAATATCTCTGTGTCAAAATTTCCCATTTCTTTTAAGGACACCAATCAGTGGATTAGGGCCTACACTAACCCAGCATAACCTTACCTCAACTTGATTACATCTGCAAAGACCCTGTTTCCGAGTAAAGTCACATTCATATGTATCAAGGTTTAAGAGTTGACCATTTCTGTTTTGAGAGACCTAAAAATTCAACCCACAACATTGGGTATAATCAAATAATGGAATCTGTAAAATTTCTCTTGTTTTTAATACCTTAAAGTTTTTTGTGACACAGAAGTATCAGATATTTTCATAACCTCCATGGGTATACTAAAATAAGCAATTTTCAAAATCAGGCATATAGTTCTCTATCATTATTAGAAGAGAAAATATTAACTACTTCCCCACTAAGATGCATGTTATGTGCATCAAAATACTCTACTTTTATTTTCCCCAAGACTTCATCCCTACTGTAATAAGTTCATAGAAATAGTTTTATTTTCTCCTTTTCTTCTCTTCTTGCTCCCTTCTCCCCCCCCCCCCAATAAGAGAAGATATTTGGAATATATTTTCTTACTTATTTACCTCTCCTTTCAAGAGGCATAAACATCCCTGAATAGCTAATAATTCAACATTATTGATTTCATTATTCAACTTATTTCATTTATGACTCCTTCTGGCTCTTTCCAAACCTTAAAGCAGTAATTGAAATATCCCTCTACAAACAGATTTGGCTACTTTCAATTTTCTTGCATATAAGTTTATGCATATTTTCTTCATAAATTGTATTTTTTTATCATTTTGCATCTTTCTTCCTCTTTAGCATCTTTACATTGTTTGCATCATGTTTGACATTACTACGGGCATTTCTATTTTCCTTATTTTTCACTGTATTTATTTAATTGTCCATACTTTTGTCTTTAAATTTGATTATTGTATTCCTTTAAATGTATCTCTTTTAAGATCTCTTATTTGTTATAAAAGAGTTCTGGTGGCTTAGTAGTCAAAATATTCAACTGCTAACCAAAAGGTCAGTGGTTCAAACCCACCAGCTGTGCTGCAAGAGAAAGATGAGGCAGCCTGTTTCCACAAAAGTTTATAGCCTTGGAAGCCCTATGGAGCCATTCTGTTTTGTCCTGTAGAATTGCTATGAGTTGGTTCAATTCAGAGGCAGTGAGTTTTGTCTTTTAACTCAATCTAATAGTCTCTGCCTTGTAATGAGAAAATTCAGTCCATTCAAATTTAGTATAATGCCTTACAATTTGGCCTTGTTACTTCTACTTCAATTATATGTTTATTATATATATGAATGTCCCTTTTTTCTCATTTGACTAGGTCATTTTAAATCCATTTGACCCTTATAAATATTAAACTAATATTCTAATTTACCTTTATATTTTTATCCTCCTTTCCTATTAACATAATCAGGCATATAGTTCTCTATCATTATTAGAAGAGAAAAAACTATTTCGCCACTCAGACACACTCTTACATGCTTTTTCCTAAGACTTACCCCTACTGCAATAAGATTAGCTCATAGACATAATTTTACTTTCTCCTTTTCCTCTTTTCATTCTCCCTTCTCCCCATTCTCTTCATTTATCTTTCTTTCCTATTCTCACCTCCTGTATGTAACAAAACAAAAAAACCTGTATTTGGTTTTTTGTTTTGTTTTTGAGATAGCTGCATATTTTTACTAGAAGTTGGTTTTTTAAATATTCTTTGCAGAATATCCATTATGTTTCAAGAACCCAAATTTAGCATTTATAGTACACTTTCCCAGACAGTTTATCCATTTTGATGTGACTATATACTAAAAGTTGTATTGATCCCAGTTGTTTTTCTTCTACTTCATTGTCCCCTATCTTGAGATCTCTCCTTTGTTCATCTTATTTAGAGCTTTAAAGTACTTCCCATAGAAGCAATACATTCATAGGTTAGTGGGATACTTAGATATCTTGCATATCTCCAAATACATTTCTTCTACCCTCTTGTGTAAGTAGTAGAATTCTTGGAAGGTAAGCAATTTTCCCCAAAATATGCATTTTCCATAGTTATAGATTTAAAAACTGGGTAACATGTAATCAACTCTAAGATCTCAACACAATGCAATTTCCCCCTTTTAGCAATTTTCCTAATACCATTAATAATCATTTACAAAATTTATGTAAAATACAATTTCAATGTCAGCAAAATAAGTAGATTCTAAAAAAACAATTTAAACCAAAATGAGTTGTCCTAATAAATAATGCAATGAAACATTACTATAACCTTAAAAATATATGAATTAAGAACCATAATTTATTTGTGGTTAGAATATAAAATTTTAAGTGATATTAATTTATATATTGTGTTGTTATTGTTAATGTGTTGTTGAGTCAGCCCTGACTCATAAAGAACCTTCCTTGGGTTTCAGAGGCAGTATAACTATGGAAGTAGATTGCCCAAACTTCCTTCAGAGGAGTGGCTGGTGGGTTTGAACTGCCAGCCTTCTGGTTAGCAGTCAAGTGCCTTAGGCACTATGCTACCAGAGCTCCAAAAGAGATGGTCTGGCTACCTGGCGGGGAGTGACTGGTGGGTTTGAACTGTCACCCTTGGGTGTGGCAGGTGACTGCCTTAATTCAATTCTAATCAAAATTTAAAATGTAAATTTTTACAGCTTGATATTTAGTGTACTTATTTTCCTATTTTTTTAAGACACGTGACAAAGTGATATTAAAGTTAACCTGCAAAGTCACTAGTAAGGATAGATGTATTAGGAAATTTACCTCATGTAATAATCCAAAATTATTCCATAACATTAAGGTGTTATATAATAAAATAAAAATTGGAGGAAATTTTATCAGTTTACCATTCTAGTCCATGCATAGGAAAAGACTTACTAAGCATAAATATGAGTAAAGAAATATGATAGAAAACCCCAAGGATTTGAATGTCATCGAAATGCATTAAGTTTAGGAAGCATTGAATATCTGTTTATGGTAATGAAAAATTTGGCAAAGGACAGTGGTAATGATTGCACAATATGATTGATGTCATCCTCACTTAATTGTACATGTGAAAAATGTTGAATTGCCAAATTTTGTGCTATCTATACCTTTATGGATAAATAAACTGTCTGAGAATGTGAACAGATTTCAAAGGGCAGCTCAAGCAGACAAGGAAAGTATTATAATGAAATGTACAAATACCTGGAGTTAGAAAACCAAAAGGGAAGAACATCTGTGCCATTATTTATTTATTTATTTATTGTGATTTGGGTGAAGATTTACAGAGCAGATTCCCTTTCCAGACAGTAGTTCACATACACTTTGTCTCATGATATTGACCACAGTTTACCACAATGCAACAGCTCCCCTCCCACTTCCTCCCCATGGTTACCCCTTCCCTGTGTCCATCCCTCCATGCACTCCTGCCCCCTGAGCTCCCTCGCTGTTCATAAGCAGCCCTTCTTTTCCCATGATTGTTCTCTCCCAAGAGTGTATCTACCTGAGGTAACTGTTCAACTCACATGCCTGTCTTTTTTTGGCTGGAAACCACAGGTGTGGGTTCAATTCCAGACCTGAAGGGCAGCTAGGGGCCATAGTCTTAGCAGTTCCACCAGGATCTATTGGACCAGCAAACCCATTCCCCCCCTTTTTTTTCTCCAAGTGATTTTGAGTTTTGTTCTACATTGTTCTCCCTCTCTTTCAAGATAACCTTCCAAGTGGATGACAGTGGTAGCCGGGCACCATCTAGTTCTTCTGGTCTCATAGTTGTATAGGCTGCAAATCGGATGGTGTACCAGTTGCTGGGACTAATTGTTTCCATGAATTTTGGTTTTCTTCATTCTTCTCTGCTCTGGACGAGAAGAGACTCATCATTGCATCTAGATGGCAGCTTGCAAGCTTTTAAGATCCCAGTCACTACTCACCAAAGTAGGAGGTGGAACAATGTTTTGTATAGGATGTCATGCCAATTGAGCTTGATGTCCCCTGCAACTATGGTTCCAAGCCCCCAGGTTCAACTACTAGTCCCTCTTGGTAGCTGGATGTTACCAAGCAGGGACCACAACCTTGCCCCTTGTCAGCTCTACTATACACCTAGGAATTCTAATCATTCACATAAACTTATAGGACCACTGTCTGCCACCCCTATACATGTTCTTGGATACACTCCCCATTTCATAGACATACCTAATAGTTCAGCCTGTCCACCCATCTATCCACCCATATGCCCATGTTTGCCTTCACTGACAATGCAGTACTGTATGTGCAAAAGGGTTCATCTTTGTTGTCTGTACTTCCCATGTACCTCTCTATGTCTTTCTCATCCTCAATGCCACCATATTGGTCACTCACATTTGGTACATTGCCCTTCTCTTCACCCAAATCAATACTTATCTCTATCTATCTAACAGCCTTCCCTCCCCTCCCCTCCCACCCCTGGTAACCAACAAAGAAAATTTCCTTCTATAGATAAAACTTTCCTTAACTTTTACAATAATGGACTAATACAATATTTGTCCTTTTTTGATTGACTTATTTCACTCAGCATAATGTCCTCCTAGTTCATCCACGTTATGCGGTGTTTTGCCAATTCTATATTATTCTTTAGGGTTGCATAGTATTCCACTGTGTGTACGTACCATAGTTTGGTTATCCATTCCTCAGTTGATGGACACCTAGGATGTTTCCATTTTTTGGCTACTGTAAATAGTGCTACAATGAACATGGGTGTGCCTATATCTGTTCTTGTCATGGCTCTCATTTCTTTAGGGTATATACCTAGTAATGGAATAGCTGGGACAAATGGTATTTCTATTTTCAACTTTTGAATGAATCGCCATCTTGCTTTCCACAATGGTTGTACCATTTTACAGTCCCACCATCAGTGTATGAGAGTCCCAATCCTCCACAACCTCACCAGCATTTGTTATTTTCTGTCTTGCTGAACTTTGCTACTAGTGCTGGAGTAAGATGGTATCTCGTTGTTTTGA
>NW_006921674.1:4822154-4830152 GCF_000298275.1 Orycteropus afer afer | reverse complement strand
GTTGTTATTTGCTATTTTTGGTTCTCTGTTCAAAGGACTCCCTTTAGTATCTCCTGTAAGGTTGATCTGGTTTTAAAAAATTCCCTTAGTTTCTGCTTATGTGGAAATCTGATTTTCACCATCATATTTGAGGGATAGTTTTGCTGGGTATATAATTCTTGGTTGAAAATTTTTCTCTTTCAGGGTTTTATATATACCATCCCATTGCCTTCTCGCTTGCATGGTTTCTGCTGAGAAATCAGAGCTTATTCTTACTGGCTGTCCTTTGTGGGTAACTTTTTGTTTTTCCAATGTGCTTTCAGGATTCTGTCTTTGTATTTGGTTTTGATGAGTTTTATGATGATATGTCCTGGTGATTTTCTTTTGGGGTCTATGCTGTTTGGCTTTCGCTGGACTTCCTGAATGGATATATTCTCATCTTTCATCATATCAGGAAAGTTCTCCTCTAGCAAATCTTGGACAATTTTCTCTGTGGTTTTATTTTTCTCTTCCTGTTCTGGAATTCCAATGACACATGGGTTATTCCTTTTGATGTTATCCCACATGAACCTTAGGTTTTCTTCATTTTGTTTTGATTTTTCTTTCTGATTTATCCCTTTCCAAAGAAGTATTCAGGTGTTTGTCTTCAATCTTATTAATTCTGTTTTCCATTGCATCAATTCTCCTTTGCCCTTTCAATGTGTTATCTATTACTGACAATTTAGTATTAATCTTCTGGATTTCTATCTGTAGATGTAGAATCATTTCTAATTTTTCATTTATTTTGTCATTTTGTTCTTGTATTTTCTTCCAAAATTCTTCTAAGGTTTTTTCTGTGCTTTCTTTGGTCTGTCTCTCCATCCTTTGAAGATACCTAAAGATAATTCTTTTGAATTCCTTATCAGAGTGTTTCAATGGTGCTTCTTCCTCAGGGATGTGTTCTGGGTCTGTATCTTGCTCCCTTGTTTCTACCACTTTATCCTGCTTCTTTGTGTGGACTCCGATGGTTTCTTGTCTCCGAGGCATCATGGTGTTGTTGTATTTAGATCTCTGTTGACTGTTTGTGAAGAGCAACCAAGGGTGATTCAGGCTTTTCTTGGTGGTTTTTATCATTGGCCCATTGCTCGCTCAGTAAGTGAAGTTGCAGGAGGTGTGGGTGTAGTTGTATATTATGAGTATTGTTGCTGTCTCTCACTCAGTTAGACAAAAATTACAATTGAATAAACATCAAAAAACTAAAAGCACATGGACAAAAAACACACCATGTAATCACAAGGGAACAGTAACCATAAAAGGAAAAAAGGGAAAAAGAAGAAGAAAAAACAAGAAAACCTGCAATGTCTGGGGATAGAGCATTTAGAGAAAAAAAGGTAGAGAAGGAGAATTATGAAGGAAAGAAAAATGGGAAAAATGCAAAAGGAAAAACAAGCAATGGGGTTAGCCATGAGAGAAAAAAGGGGAAAAAAACTTAAATTAAAAAAAATTAAAAAATAATTTTTGTTTAACCAGGAACAGGGAAAAGATAAAATGCTGAAAACTAGGACCTGGGAGGGTAAGATTAAGAATAATAGTAAAAAGGACAAAAGTATTAATAATATTAGTTGTTTTAAAACATACAAATACAAGCAAACTAATCACCAGAAAAAAGAAAGAGAAAAAGAAAAAAATAAAAAGGAGAGAAAAAAAAATCATTGGAGGATAGGGCAGGGCACCCAGGCTCCATCTGAGCACACAGACTGTGATGGAGTTCCTGTCGGCCCAGAAGGTGGGTGGGAGTGGGGGATGGCCGCACCTCCATTCACCAAGCAGGTGTGGAGTATAAGAGTAACAAGAGGAATGTCACACATTTTCAGTCTTACAGATCTGAATTCCCCTTGGTGTTGCTGGAAATCAGAAGGTGTTCTTAAGCCCCAGGAATCTGCAAGCGTGCTCTCTCTTTAAATGTCCAAAATAGTCAAGCCGCTTTTAAACACTGAAAATGGTGGCGCCCTCCAGATGGCAAAAGTCCACAGCTCAGCTCATGTTTCTCTTTACCTTCTTCTTTTATTTCCCAGCCACCAGATCAGTTCTTCATGCAGTCCCTGGCTAGCAGGGCTGATTTTAAGGTTAATTCTTAGGTCCTACCACCACTTGGCACTCTCGAAGCTGTCTGTGCCATGCCATTAGGATTGCTCAGGATCACTGCCAGACCGCAGCTCTGTCTGTCTCCTTTTTTAGTGTTTTCCTGCAAATTCTTCTGCTAGTTGGGGCTTAGTCCATGTCTATATCCTTCCCTTCAAGGCTCAGGGGTCCAGGAATATCTTGTGTCTGTGTTAATTGGTTTCCCTTTTCTTTGTTGAAGAGGGTCTGTACACTCTTTCTGCCTAGTCTGCCATCTTACTGGAACCTGTGACATTTCTCAAGCTGAAAAAACTGAAGAAAAAAAATACAAGCCTCGAGTTGCAATATTGAAGGTTTCTATGGGCAAAAGATTGAATGATGCAGGAAGCATCAAAAGAAAGTGGAAGGTATACACAGAGTAACTGTACCAAAAAGAATTGATCAATGTTAAACTATTCCAGGAGGTAGCATATGATCAAGAACCAATGATATTGAAGGAAAAAATACAAGTTGCACTGAAGGAACCAAGAAAAATAAGGATCCAGGAATTGACAGAATACCCATTAAGATGTTTCAACAAACAGATGCAGCACTAGTGGTGGTTACTCATTTATGCCATGAAATTTGGAAGACAACTACCTGCCCAACAGACCGGAAGAAATCTATGTTTGTGCCCATTCCGGCACAATGTGGAAATTATCAGAAAATATCATTAATATCACACACAATAAAATTTTACTGAAGATAATTAAAAAACTGTTGAAGCAGCTAATTGACAAGTAACTTCCAGAAATGTAAGCTGAAGAGGATGTAGAATGAGGGATATCATTGCTGGTATCAGATGAATCTTAGCTGAAAGCAAAGAATACCAGATGATATTTATTTGTGTTATCGACTATGCAAAGGCATCTGACTGTGTGGATCATAAGAAATTATGGGTAACATTGTGAAGAATGGGAATTCCAGAACACTTAGTTGTGTTCAAATGAATCTGTAAATAGATCAAGAGGCTGTTGTTCCAACAGAAGAAGGGGATTCTGCATGGTTTAAAATCAGGAACGGCAATAACATATTTTAGGATAACAAATAAATTTAAATAAGCAAAATTTTAATAAATTAAAGATATAAAAAATTAAAAGGTAAATAATATTTGTTAAATATATTACAAATAAAAAGGGATATTAATTATATTAATATGCAATGAGTTCTTAAAAATCAATAAGGAAAAAATAGCTCAATAAAGATATTATATGTGATAAGAAATAGGCATGTACTCAGCCCCACTTGTAATTCAAGGAGAGCAATTTTTTTGAAAAGTTATTTTTCTTGTACTTTATTAATAAATATTCTCTAGTAATGACCCCTTTTCTTTAATATTACACTTAGTGGGGTAGAGAAAGAACAAAAGATTAGGCACAATCTCAAATTATTGGTAGAAATTTAAATTAAAATGACATGGCTGGAAATCCTCATTATATTCATAGTTATACTTTCAGGAATTTATCATATGGAAGTAAGGTGTACAACAACCAAAGCTGTATGAGTAAATGATCTACTGTAATTTCACTAAAGGAAAAATAGTTGTCAACAGCCTTAATGCCCAAGTATAGGGAAAGGATTAAATAAAATTTGACACATGTACTTTTTGAAATATCAGAGAGTCATTTAAAGATCATATTTTACATATATAATATGGTGGAATTATAACTATAAAATAATGTTAATTTTTAAAAAACAGTACATATAGCTCAATGTTCAGAAGATTTGCAATTCAATAAAAATAGTATGTATGCATAAAAAAGTCATTGATACAAATGTTTAGCAAGGCTTCATGCTCAAGGGTGTTATTAAGGATTTTAAAAATTATCTTTAAATATTTTTATATGATAGAAATGTTCTGCAATAAACTCATTTTAATAAAAATATTATTGTAATATTTGTTGAAACAAAGTGATTGTTGGCACATCATAGACACTGATGAACATCTAGAACATAGTTGTTGTTGTTAGGTGCCGTCGAGTCATTTCTGACTCATAGCGAGCCTGTGCACAGCAGAACAAAACACTGCCCGGTCCTGCACCAACTCTACTATCCTTGCTGTTTCAGCCCATCATCACAGCCACTGTGTCAATCCATCTCGTTGAGGGCCTTCCCCTCTTTCACTGACTGTCCACCTTACCAAGCATGACATCCTTCTCCACCTTACCAAGCATGACATCCTTCTCCAGGGAATGGTCCCTTCTGAAAACATGACCAAAGTAGGTGAGACGAAGTCTGGCCATTCTCGCTTCCAAGGAGCATTCTGGCTGCACTTCCTTCAGGACAGGTTTGTCAGATCTTTTAGCAGTCCACGGTACTCTCAGCATTCTTTGCCAGCACCACAACTCAAAAGCATCAACTTTTCTTCAGTCTTCCTTATTCATTGTCCAGCTCTCACATGCATATGAGGCAACTGAAAATACCATGGCTTGTGTCAGGTGCACCTTAGTCCTCAAGGAGATATCTTTGCTCTTCAGCACTTGAAAGAGGTCCTTTGCAGCCATTTTGCCCAGTGCTATACGTCGTCTGATGTCCTGACTGCTGCTTCCATTGGCGTCGTTTGTAGAAGCAAGAAATGTGAAGTGTTTGACAACCTCAGTCTTTTCTCCATTTATTGTGATGCTGCTGACAGGTCCAGTTGTGAGGATTTTTTTTTTTTTTAATTGAGATGTAATCCATACTGCAGACTATATTCTTCAATCTTCATCAATAAGTGGTTGAAGTCATCCTCACTTTCATCAAGCAAAGTTGTGTCGTCAGCATCGCAGTTTGTTAATTATTCTTCCTCCAATCCTGATGCCATGTTTTTCTTCATGTAGTCCAGCTTCTCAGATTATTTGATCAGCATATAGATTAAATAATTATGGTGAAAGGATACAACTCTGACATACTCTCTTCTTGATTTTAAACCATGCAGTATCCCCTTGTTCTGTTCAAATGAAAGCCTCCTGGTCTATGTACAGGTTCCTCATGAGTACAATTAAGTGTTCTGGAATTCCTTTTCTTCTCAATGTTACCCATAATTTGTTATGATCTACACAATCAAATGCCTTTGCAAAGGCAATAAAATATAAGGAAACATCTTTCTGGTATTCTTTGTTTTGAGCCAAGATCCATCTGACATCAGAAATGATATCCCTTGTTCTACATCCTCTTGAATCCAGCTTGCACTGTGGGAAGTTTTCTGTCAATATATTGCAGTAACCGTTTTTAAATTATCTTCAGTAAGATTATACTTGCACGTGGTATTAATGATTTTGTTCAATAATTTCCACATTCTGTGGGATCACCTTTCTTTGGAATGGGTACAAACATGGTTCTCTTCCAGTCAGTTGGTCAGGTAGCTGTCTTCCAAATCTCTTGGCATAACCAAGCGAGTGCCTCCAGTGCAGTATCCATTTGTTGAAACATCTCAATGTGTATTCTTTCATTTCCTGGAGGCTTGTTCTTTGTCAATTTCTTCAGTGCAGCTTCAACTTCCTCTTTCAGTACCATTGCTTCTTGATCATATGCTACCTCCTGAAATGGACAAAGATCGACCAAGTCTTTTTGGTACAATGGCTCTGTGTATTCCTTCCATCCTCTTTAATTATTTCCTGCATCATTCAATATCTGTTCTTCCTTGTTGTTGTTGTTGTTATGTCCCGTTGAGTCAGACCCGACTCATAGCGACCCCTCCTTGGGTTTCCGAGGCTGTAGCACTATGGAAGTAGATTGCCCAACCTTCCTTCCAAGGAGTGGCTGGTGGGTTTGAACTGCCAGCCTTCTGGTCAGCAGTCTTCCTTGTAGGTGTATAGATATTATCCTATCACTCACAGCATTGTACTTCAGGACAGATCTTGAAACATCCTTTGTGATGATGAATGCCACATCATTCCCCTTCAAACTATCATTCATAGCATAGTAGATCATATGGTCTTCTGATTCAAAATGGCCAAAGCCAGTCCATTTCTGCTCACTAATTCCTAGGATATCAATCTTTATGAGTTCCATTTAATTTTTGACAACTTTCAACTTTCCTAGATTCATATTTCGTACATTCCATGTTCTGATTATTAATGGATGTTTGCAGCTGTTTCTCCTCAAATTGAATTTTGCCATGTCAGCAAATGGAGGTCCTGAAAGCTTTACTTTATCCATATCATTAAGTTTGGTTCTACTCTGATGAGGCAGCTCTTTCCCACTTGTATTTTGAGTGCCTTCCAACCTAAGGGTCTGGTCTTCCTGCACTATATTGGACAATGTTTCAGGGCTATTCATAAAGTTGCCCAGTAATGTATCAGGCAGTATTTCTCTGCTATTCATAGGTTTTCGCAGGTCAGTTCTTTGAGAAGTAGATGGTCTCCTCTTTCTTCCTAGTCTGTCTCAGTCTGTAAGCTGTGTTGAAACCTGTGCACCATGTGCAACCCTGCTGGCATTTGAGACACTGGTGACACAGCCTAAAGCTCACAACAACACACAAGCTACTGCAGTATGACAAATTGACAGACAAGTTTCTCTACCTTAGCTGTTTGGAACCTCTCTGCCCTCCTCTTTTCTGGATCCCAGGGCTCTATCATCCCTGGCTTTTCCCCTCCTTTCTGCCTTTTAGGTGTGTGGTCTGCCTCCCCTTACCTGGATTAGAACATAGTACCTCTTCAGTAATTATTATTCAATGATTAGCACTCTATTATTTTTTTATGTTGTTATTCTGGTGTGCCATCAAGTTGATTACAACTCATTAGATAGAGTTTGCTAGGCTGTAATCTTTATGCAACCAGATCACTGGGTCTTTTCTCCTGCAAAGCCACTGGTAAATTTGACTTTCAGTCAGCAACCAAGAACTCAACCATTGTGCTTCCAGGGTTCCTAATTCTTTTATATTCCATTGTTTTTCTTGTTTGTACACCTTATTTTTCCTTACACTTTGTTTCTGTACTCTGATTTCATGGGTGAATTTATCCACTATCTTCTGTATTGTTTTTTATACTGTTGTTCATTGTTTTGTCATTACTTCAGTAGCAGATTATACAGATGACAACAATATACTTATGAATTTTGTTTACTTTGGTTATATTGTTCAAACAAATCAATATTGAAGCACATTTTTATTTACATGTTGTTCAAAAGCTAATCAAAAAAATACTAGAATCTACAAAATGGAAAACAAAAACAAAAACAAAATTCAGACTTAAGTCTGTAATGAGAAGATACTTAAGTGTTTGAGAAGTTTTAAGGATGAGATAAATGTTTAGGTAAGAAATTCGTGGGCTTCTATATTGCTCTTCTTCATAAAATAAAGTGATGAAAGAAATAGCAGTTAAGAAATGAGGTTTCACTTTTTTAATATGATCAACTTCTAGTTTTTAAGTATTTTCTTTTGAGCTCAATTTTGATAAAATCAAATCACCAGATTTAATGGGCTGTACAAAGGCAATTATCTTTATTTTTTTTTTTTTAAAAAGAATATCAGCATATGAGATTTCCTGGTGTTTAATACAACAAACATATTCATGAAAACAAGTCCCCTATTGGTAACAATTTGGTCAAAATAACTTTGTGATGTTTAGAAACTTTCTTAAGAGTTTTTAATAAAATCATGGATACAATATGGCCAGTGGAGGTAAGTGTAGTTTCTGTGAATTTATCAAATATTTTATGCCCTACTTACCTAACACAGATAATTGATTTCAGTACAGATTTGGTTCTTGTCATTGACCAAGCTGTGGGTTCTTAATTATGTAGGAAAGTTGAGCTTGAACAGTAAAACAAAGAAGCATGTAAAAACTAAATGTCAAATGTAAAAGCAAAACCTGTTTTATGAAAAACAATTGTATTTCTCATTTTATCAAAATAGGAGGTTACAAATTTATGTATGTATATACAAGTTATATATATATA
>NW_006921674.1:4810436-4814434 GCF_000298275.1 Orycteropus afer afer | reverse complement strand
AACCTTCCTTCCGAGGAGTGGCTGGTGGGTTTGAACCTCCAGCCTTCTGGTTAGCAGTCAAGTGCTTTAGCCACTATGCTACCAGAGCTCCTCAGTTTTAATGAGGAGAAATATATTTTTTAACTAGAGGAGGAGTATCGATTGGTGTGAAAAGCTTTGAATTTGGTTTCAAGATATCAGAGCTTTATTCACTATCACTTGTCAACAATGTAAACTTGTAAAAAATTTTGACTTTTGTGTAAAGGCATTCAGGCTTTTATATGACAGTTTTCATACATATTCCAGAAGGAAACTGAGCCAGTTTTTTTCCATAGTTTTTATAAATCTGCCTAAATATAATAAAGTTCAATAAAATGGAAAACTGCTGAACTCTATTCAAAGGAATTAAAAGAATAAATGTTATTTCCTAAATTGAAATATATATGAAATACTGAGATGATACCACTTAATCATTAGAGCTGCTCCAGTAATTTTATTTACATTTTTTAAACTCATTCTTTCTAAATTCTATCAAGCTGTATATGGTATATGGATTTAGCTCTTATAATGGCTAAATTTTCAAGACAATGTACCAGTTTGGTTATTTCAACCATAGAGGCATGGGTTTAAGCCCTGGGAATGGTTTTCATAAGGTACATGACATAATTAAATTATCTAACTAAAAAAGAATGAGATAAAATTCTTATTAAAAGAAGCTTCTATCTCAGGAAAACAGTAGTTTGAAAATAAATCACAATATTTTTATTTCAAGGAAATCATAAAGAAAATTATAAGGGAAGAGGAAAACTGGAAATGGAATAATAGGAAGATTACAAAGAACTTGAGAACTTTTAAAGGTTAATATCCTAGCAGCAATCTGGCAAGATCTCTTTTTCTTTTTTTCCCAGCTTCATATAATTGCCCCAGGATAAATGCCCCTTCCCACATATCAAGGGCTGAAATAAGTGTCAGAAGAACAGACTGGAGAAGTACTGAAGCTAGCAAAAAAGTCATTTTCTGGCCATAGAGTCAACTCATCAGTCAGTACTCTCATCTTTACAGGCAGCTTGATTATCAAGATCCAGAATGTGTTCAGTAAGGCCCAAGACCTGCCACTTTGACTATGAGAAAGAGATACAAAGAGGAAAAAATTGGAAAGAAAAAAAAAAAAAGAAGGGTGGGTTTTAGACTAATATGCTTGATGCTTCATTAACAAAGTAAATCAGGGCAGGTTAATGCAGACCAAATAAAAAGTGTAACCTTTGCTATAGTCACAACAGAAGGGTTGTGTATTTTCTTAGTATGTGCTGTGCAGTAAGGAGCTATGGTGGTGCAGTGCCTCAGGCATTTGACTAGTAACTAGAAGGCTGGAGGTGCAAACCCAATAGCCACTCCTCAGAGGAAAGACCAGGCAATCTACTTCCATAAAGATTTACCACCTCGGAAACCCAGTGGGGGTAGCTGAGTCAGAATCCACTGATGGCAGTGGGTTTGGCTATGCAGAGCAGAAGCAAATTTACAAAAGACCAAAACAGATGATAGAAGGTAGAGGTGGCATAAAATAGTAGAGAAGCCACAATTAAGGTAAAAATTTTGAATTTAGTATTGGACTTAAATAAATGTGGAGGGATCAAGGAAGATATAAAACCAAGATACTCTTAGAGTAGCATTAATGTAAGTTTATTTAAAAAAAATGATAGATACAGGTGGGGTCATGTTTTTAATTGACTGTACTAATACATTATTAGTTGATATAGTCACTTATAAATTTACCTCTCTCTCTGTCTAAAACACATTATTTAAAAATATACCTTTGTTACATTTTGAAAACTCATATGTAGTCTTTCTGATGTCTTTCCTCCTGAGAGAAGCTTCTGACAAGTAAATCAAGAGCTTTTAACATTTTGTATGTGTTTGCCACAGATGTTATAATTTATCTTAAAATATTTCACCAAATACAAGGATCTGAGCATAAAGATGTTCTTTACAACATTATTTATAACTCGTTCACTCATTCAACAAAATTTTTGGAGCAAATTAATGGGCCAGGCAATGTTCCTGCTATTTAGAATAAAATCTAAATGCCATTAAAAAAAGTAATCATTAATTATGATACAAGCATATAATGAGTTATTATGCATTTATTAAAGTGATGTTTATGGAATGTTTAATGATAGGAAAATGCTAATGATTTAATATTGAGAGAAAAACACACTTCCAAAATAACATTTAACATATTTTCTGAGACATGTAAAAATTACACTAAAAATGAAAGGATACTCCAAAATATTAACAGTAATTGGCTTTTGGTGGTGAAATGATGGATGCCCTTTTCTCCTGAATTGTTTTTCATAAACAACATGCATTAATTTTATTATCATTAATAGATATTCAGATTTTGGTAAACTAGAAATATCAGAACCTGATTCAGCCTCCTATCTGATCAGAATTTGATTTTCTAAGTATGAGGACTTGATCGATTTTAACAGGATGCAGGATATCCACACATCCCGTTACAGCCCAATGCTTGACTTTAAGACTGCCTGTAAACTTGTTTTATTTTCCTAAAACATTTCATATGTCTGAGACCAAAGACCAGATATGTTTAAGACATTTTGGTAGTGATCAAAAGCACATTTGACATTTTTTATATTATATCAATTTTACGGAATTGTAATTTATATGCAGTTAAATGCACCATTTTCTGGAGAGTTTGATGAGCTTCTAAAACGCATACACCAATGCAACCATCATCCCAATAAACACACAGAGAAGTTCCATGATCCCAAAACATTTCCTTGTGTTGTGTCCCTTTGCAGGCAATCCTTTTTCTCATCTCTGGCACCAAGCAACTATTGATCTGCTTTCTGTCACTGTAAATTAGATTTGCCTTCTACAATTTCATAAAAATGCAATCAGCTATGTATATTCATTTGGATCTTATTCATTTTACTCAGCTTTCTGAGAATTATCTGTTTTTGCACATATCAGTATGAGGTACCATTTTAGAATTGCTAAAAACAGGACAATAACAAGTGAGAGGATGTGGAAGAACTCAAACACTCATACATTGCTGGTGGAAGTGAAAGATGGTTTGTTGTTGTTGTTGTTGTTATGTGCCATCGAGTCGGATCTGACTCATATCGATCCCTTCTTGGGTTGCCAAGGCAGTATCACTACAGAAGTAGATTTCCCAACCTTCCTTCCGAGGAGTGACTGGTGGATTTGAACCGCCAGCCTTCTGGTTAGCAGTCAAGTGGCTTAGGCACTATGCCACCAGAGCTGCCATAGGATGGTTTAGACACTTTAAAGAGCAATTCAGAGTTTCTTATAAAGTTAAACATATGCTTGCTATATAACCCAGAAATTTTACTCATAGATATTTGTGCAAGAGAATAAATACCTATGTTCACAAAAAGACAGGAAGGCAAACTGATCATGGCAGGTGAACTAGAGACATAATATTCATCACAGCCACCACTGGAAACAACTCAAATATCTTTCAACAGATGAAAGGATAAACAAATTATGCTGTATTTATCGAGTGGATTGCTATTAAGCAACAAAAAGATTTAATTTTTAAGCACAAATTTTAAAAAGCTAGTTTTATAAAATATTTTATCCCGAGCAAAAGGGAAAGGAAAGCGAAAGCAATGGGGAAACCCTGTAGATTCACTACAATTACGTACATCTTGGTATTCAGTAAGGAATTTCATAAAAACTTTATTCACTTTAAATAAGCTGCAAATCAGGGTTTAAATTAATAAATACATTTATCAGTTCGAAAGTACATTTACCCATTATTTGTTTTTAAGATGAATAAAAACTTTGGTAACATTTGTTATATATTTCAGTGACGATATTATACTCATTAAACCAATCATGAATCTGAAATGGTGATTTATTACACAAAAACTCATACATTTTAAATTAAGTCCCAAATTCCTACTGTGCAGTCTTGTGCCAACTCTGGTGAAAACCTTATTTTTCTTCAAATGAGAAATTCCAATAGTCAGAAA
>NW_006921674.1:4808301-4810336 GCF_000298275.1 Orycteropus afer afer | reverse complement strand
ACACACACACACACACATATATACACTCATATATATATATAACATTCTCTTAGGAATACAAAAAGAACAAAATCACTCCCTTCAATTTTTCCTTTCACTGTTCAAATCTGAATCTGACAGATGTGGATTAAATCTCCCTGTTAATATTTACAAAAAACAGACTCTTTTAATTGCTAGAATATAGCAACAGATATTCAAAGCATTAGCATTCTATCACAGTGTATCATGGTATTTCTTTTAAATATCATTTGCATTTTGATGCATTCTTTAACATTTTTTCATTTGTACTGTTACTGCTCTAGCAATGGAACATGCTATCAGTACTCAAGACTGAGTAAATTAATTCCTAGTTGTCTCCATAAATACTCTAGAGTATTAAGAGGATGCAAACCACATAAGCTATAAAATATTATTAGGAGTATCTAGTGAAATATCTACTCTTTTATGATATTTTACAGAATTATTTAATGTCATTTAATGATTCCTGATGGCATCTTTATAGAGAATTGCTACTTTAAAAGGAATTTAAAAATATGGTAAAAAAAAAAAAAAACAGAAATACTTAATTTTGTTTGGTAGATATCAGATGGAAAGATGACTTACAGCTATTTTTCAAGCAATGTTTCAAAGTGTTCTCAACTTTCATCCCTTAATACATGCTCTTGAAATAAACATCTTGAGATATTATATAAAGCCTCTTCATTATTCAAAGAGGGAAATTCAATTTCCTTGTTGTGTGGATGGGGGAACATGTAAGTGATCTGATGTGTGTAAGTCAGAGAAAGAGAGAGGCAGAGATACAGAAATTAGGAAACACATAAAAGGTAAAAATAAAAGAGAAATCAAATGAAAAAAATATATATATTTTTTCCACTTTATGTTTGTAGGAAAATTAAAGGCAGAGAATATTAAAGCAAAAAAAAAAAAAAGATGTTTTGCTGTCTCTAATTTATGTTGTGGTATATATGTATATATCTATGGTATATATGGGAGTGGAAGGGATTTGACTGCTAACCAGACTGGAGGTTCAAACTCACCAGCCACTACTTGGAAGGAAGGTTGGACAATCTACTTCTGTAGTGATACCACCGGGGAAACCCAAGGAGGGGTTGCTATGAGTTGAATCCGACTCCACAACAATGGTTGTGTTGCATTTATGGTATATATATATGTGTGTGTGTGTGTGTGTGCGTATTTTACTTGAAAGAAGTCAGAAACATATATTTTTTATATATGTATTTGTGTGTACAAGGCACTCTGGTTGTGTAGTGGTTAAGATATTTGACTGCCAACCAAAAGGTCAGTGGTTCAAACCTACCAGCTGCTCCAAGGAAGAAAGATGAGGCAGTCTGCTTCTGTGAAGATTTACACCCTAGGAAACCCAATGAGGTTGCTATCAGGCATCATTGACCTGATGGTAGTGAGTTTGGTTTGGATATGTGTGTATATCTATATAGCTATACCTTTGTATATATAAATATATCACTTGAAAAGAGTCAGAAATTACCAAATCACCCAATCACTGGCCAAAGCTAACTTAAAAGTAGTGTGAATGAAAAAGACAACTGAATTAAAAATAAGGATAAAGAATGTCAAATGTACAACTTTCCACTATAATTGGGCCTATTTTTCTTCTGCTAGGCAGTCACTTCAGTGCTCATGACTGTTCAATAAAATAGTTAGAGACACACCTGTTTTCCCAGACCTCTTAACATTTACTCAGCCAGGAACACTACACACTGTCATGAAGAATACAGTAATTAAGGCAAGGAAATGGGCAGTTGCCAAGGGGATTTTTCAGTATATATTTGACTAACCATCTATATATTTTCTCTTGTCTCATTTTTTTTTATATATATTTTATTTTGATTTGGGTGAAGATTTACAGAGCAAATTCACTTTCCATACAGCAGTTCACATATACTTTGTCTCATTTCATTGACCACAGTTTACCACAATGCAACAGCTCCCCTAACACTTCCTCCCCATAGTTACCTCTTCCCAGTGTCCATCCCTCCATACTCTCCTGCCCCCT
>NW_006921674.1:4806986-4807973 GCF_000298275.1 Orycteropus afer afer | reverse complement strand
GAGAGACCCATTGTTGCATCTAGATGGCAGCTTGCTAGCTTTTAAGATCCCAGTTGCTACTCGCCAAAGTAGGAGATGGAACAATGTTTTGTATAATATGTTATGCTAATTGAGCTTGATGTTTCCTGCGACTATGGTCCCAAGACCACAGGTTCAGCTACTCGGTCCCTCTGGGTAGCTGGCTGTGACCAAGCAGTGACCACAGCCTTACCCTTGTCAGCTCTACTATACACCTGGGAATTCTGATCATTCACATAAACTTATAGTACCATTGTCTACCAACTCTATATATGATCTTGGATATACTCCCCATTTAAACATACCTAATTGTTTAGCCCTACTTCCGTAGTGATACTGCCTCGGAAACCCAAGGAGGGGTCGCTATGAGTCAGGGCCGAATAGACGGCAAACAACAATGACAACAATTGTTTAGCCTGTCCACCTATCTATCCATACATATACCCATGTTGGCCTTCACTGACAACTCAGTACTGTATATGCAAAAAGTTTCATATTTGTTGTCTATACTTCCCATGTACCTCTCTATGTCTTTCTCATCCTCAATGCTGCCATATTGGTCACTCATCTTTGGTACATTGCCCTTCTCTTCACCCAAATCAATATTTATCTCTATCTATCTAACAACATTCCCTCCATCACCCCTCCCACCCCTGGTAACCAACAAAGAAAATTCCCTTCAATAGATAAACCTTTCCTTAACTTTTACAATAATGGACTAATAAAATATTTGTCTTTTTGTGATTGACTTATTTCACTCAGCATTATGTCCTCCAAGTTCATCCATGTTATGTGGTGTTTTGCAGATTCTACATTATTCTTTAGTGTTGCATAGTTATGAATCGTGTTATCATTTCCTTTGTTGCTGTTGTTTTAGTATATGCTGAATATTTGTGCTTGTACTCTTTTTTATTGTGATATGAAGGTTTATCATTTTTCTTTGAGGTTACCCTATGATTTATAATTTTA
>NW_006921674.1:4798587-4803065 GCF_000298275.1 Orycteropus afer afer | reverse complement strand
TTCATTTAAAAATCAAGTACTGAACACAGAATTAGACATGGTCCCTGCGCAGTGGGTTTCATAATCTACAATAGTAGCTTGATTTTCTTTCCACTCAAACTTTATATCAGAGCACACACTCTATAGGAACTTGTTTACTATTGCTAAGATAGACTTTTGTGCCCTGATAGACCAGTTCACAGTCCTTTGAAAAACCAGGACCCTGGGCATGCTGGTAGGCCAGGCACAGTGACATGCACTTATATCAAATAAAGGAGAGTTCTGTGTCAAGAATGGAATTCTAATAATGATTTGTGTTTATTCTAGTTTTCTACTTAAGAAAGCTTGCTAGAAACCGAGTCAACTTTACTTCTGAAGTTGTGCAAATTTATAAACCTGCTACCAAACCAAAAACCAAACTCACTGCCATTGAGTTGATTTTGAGTCATGGCGATTCTCATTGGTTTCTGAGGCTGTAAATCTTTACAGAAGTAGATTGCCCCATCTTCCATCCATGGAACGGCTGTTGGGTTTGAATCACTGACCTGGTTAGCAGCCAAATACCTTAACCACTATGCCACCAGAGCTCCTTTATACAGTAAATATTTGTTGGAAGGTAGAGAAAATTAAAAATAAGTATTTTATATTTAAAATCATCACATGGTTAATTTATAACCTAAAATTATAAAGTGTTGAACATCTAAAACATAAAAAAGTAATTTTTTTGTAATTTATTTACATACATAAACTCTCACATCTCTGTCCAATGGTCTCAGAAATCATTCAACCCCATGAACACTTCTTTCATCACTTTCTTGGACTTTATTCTGTCCAGGAATTTATTATTGAGTTATACACCACCAGAGCTCCCATATGTATAATATAGATAATATATATTAAAAATGTACTTGTTCAGCCTAAGTGGAAAAAATGAGAAATTTCACATATCAAAGATCTACAATATTCCAAATAGGATTTTGTGGGTGGAACAAACAGTTAATGTGCTCATCTGTTAACTGAAAAGTTGGATGTTTGCGTCCACCCTGAGGGACCTCAGAAGAAAGGGCTGGGTGATTACCAAAAAATGAGCCATTGAAAACCCTATGCAGCATTGCTCTACTCTGACACATATGAGGTTGCCATGAGTCTGAATTAACAGAAATTTTATAAAAGTATATATATATGTATATATATATTCCTATAAGCTCATTATTGTAAAAAGTCAAGGAAAGATTTATATATGAAAGGAAAATACCTTTGTTGGTTACCAGGGGTGGGAGAGGGGAGGAGGGAACACTGCAAAAAAAAAAAAAAAAAGTATATATATTCCAAATATTGAGCCAAAAAGACAAAAAACAAACTCACTACCATTAAGTCAATTCCAACCAAATAAGTTAATTCATCCTCTCAACAAATATTAAGTACTTTACTATGAGGCCGGTATCATTCTAGGTGCTGGCATTATAGCAGTGAATAATCGAGAAATGCGCTTGGACTCATGGATTAAGTGGAAGGGTTAGGAGTAGTGGTAAGTGGTAGGAGTAGGGAAGAGCAACATAAAATAAATGACTATATAATATGATGTTTGGTTATGACCTATTTTCATTTCATTCTCAGTACAATATCACAGTCTGGCTATTTTTTAAATAAGAAAATTTTAAACTAGAGGTATCATCTAACTTCTATCTAGAGTCATGCTGTAATGTGGTAGTAGTTTAACCTATACCCTTCTGACTGGGAATTCCTCATTATTGCCATTTACTTATATTAGGAAAATAATCAGAAGACAAATTAATTCTAGGCTCATACACTATAATCAATTAAAAAAAATGGAAGGGAAATGAGGAAAGAACATAAACCAACGAAAAAAGAAACTTTCTGTGGAAAAGCCATAAGAATATGGCTTATGTATGTCCTAATATTGGGAGTACAACTTACCAAGGACCCTGCTGCTGCCCTATGAAATCCATGCTGGCATTTGCACTGAGGCCATACTTTCTATGGCTGCTTCTAGCCGGTGATAAAGTCCAACAAAGATATTATGATACTCTCATTGCTGGGAGACATGTGAATCCTCTAATGACTTTGGTGTGAAGACTCCCCAAACGGCTTGCTGAAACTTCCTTAGACAGCATCACAGTCTAGGACATTTTACTCTCTCACTCTTTCACTCATATTTCAGACTGCTAGGCTCTACCAGTCTTTTCTGGCTCTCTTTTCAGATTATCTCTCACAGTTGTGTTTTTCTAATAAAATATTTTCACATTTAATCTCATCTTGGTATCTACTTCTTGGAGGACCTAGATAAGTGATAGAGTAGTCTGATCAAACAGTTGATAAGATGAATATTTGACACTGGCCCTTTTGCCACAGAGATAGCAGGTACAGAGGACAGCATCCTAGTTAACACATGAAGCAGGTCATGAATTGTCCATGACACAATAGAAGCTTAATTTGCTAAAGATTTCACCAAGGGTGACCTGGAAAAATATCTGAATGGAGCAAAATACTACAGCAAAATGATGATGCAGACATTTGGGAAATGTGAGAATGAGGAAGGTAATCTCTACAAAAACAGTGGAGTTGGAGTCCCTTTAGAATAATAATGAAAGTCTGATTTTTTTTTTTTTTAATTTTTAATGTGATTTGGGTGAAAGTTTACAGAGCAAATTCACTTTCCATACGGCAGCTCACATACACTTTGTCTCATAACATTGACTGCAATCTCCCACAATGCAACAATTCTATTTATGTTGCTAAAGCTAATGTTGTAGTAAAAGAAATTACTTTTGATTACTTTCATTTACTATGTTACGTATATTTTTCTTTGTTAACCAAGCTATCCAGCATTATTGCCAATGCAACAAAAGTTATACTGAATGCTGTTACTTATTAATACAAATTTTTCACATGAAACAAAGATAATTTTTTAACCTACATAAAGATTATTAGGATTTATGGAATAGTCTCTCAGATTAAGATTCAGTAGTATGTAAAGGTATATAACTGTGTGTGTATAGTATATATGTATCATGTGTATAGGTATATACATATGTGTGTGTGTATATATATGTATTTAAACACACACACACACATATATATTGTGATGCAGTGGTTAAGGCATTTGTCTGCTAACCAAAAGTTTGGTGGTTCAAACCCGCCAGTTGCTCCGTGGAAGAAAGATGAGACAGTCTGTTTTCATAAAGATTTACAGATTTGGAAACACTATGGGGTTGCTATGAGTCAGAATTGATTTGGTAGCAGTGAGTTTAGTTTTTGTATGTATATATACTACTTAATCTTGATCTGAAAAATGATTTCCATAAATCATAAAATTTTTATGTAGGTTTTAAAATCATCTTTTTTCATGTGTGAAATTTGTATTAAATCACATCATTCAAACCTACATCAAGATTATAGATATATATAGGAATATATCTACCACTCATCTGTCATTTTGTTGTACTGTGGTTCAGTTGTGTGTGTTGCTGTGATGTTGAAAGCTATGTTGCTAACAGTTCAAATATTAGCAGGGTCACTCATGGTGAATAGGTTTCAGAAGAGCTTCAGACTAAGAGAGACTAGGAAGAAGGACTTGGTAATCTCCTCCAAAAAAACTAGCCAGGGGACTTCCAGTAAGATGGCAGACAAGGCAGAAAGACTGCACAGACCCTCTTCAACAAAGAAAAGGGAAACCAGTTAACACAGACATAGAAGATAATCCTGGACCCCTGAGACTTGAAGGATGTAGAAGTGGACTAAACCTCAACTAGCAGAAGAATTTGTATGAAAATGCCAAAAAAAAAAAGGAGACATATAGAGCTGTGGACTGGCAACGATCACGAGCGATCCTCACAGCATGGCACAGACAGCTTGGAGAGTGCTGAGTCTGGTAGGACCTAAGAATTAACCTAAAAATCAGTCCTACTGCATGGAGGACTGCTCTGGTGGCTGGTGAATAAAAGAAGCAGCAAAGAGGAGGGCGGGCTGAGCTGTGGACTTTTACCTGTCTGGAGGGTGCAGCCATTTTGAATGTTAACAAGCAGCTTGACAATTTTGGATATTTAGAGAGAAAGCACTCTCCCAGATTCCAGGGCTTCAGAACAGATTCCACTTGTCAGTAACCCCAAGGACACTCCAGACCCGGACTACGGAAAAGGTGCGACATTACCCTTTTTACTCTTATACTCCACACCCACTTGGTGAACAGAGTTGTGGCCATTCCCCACTCCCACCCACCTTCTGGGCCCACAGGAACTCCATCCCAGTCTGTGTGCTCTGATGGACCTGGGTGCCCTGCCCTGCCCTCCCCCGATTCTTTTTCTTTTTCTTTTTTTTTATTCTTCTCTTTCTTTTTTCTGATTATTAGTTTGCTTGTTTTTGTCTGTTTTAAAACTATTATTATTATTAATACTTTTTTCCTTTTTACCATTATTTCTTATTTTTCCCCTCTCAGGTCCTACTTTTCAGCTTTTTTTCTTTTCCCTGTTCCTGGTTGA
>NW_006921674.1:4752656-4791859 GCF_000298275.1 Orycteropus afer afer | reverse complement strand
GGGGAGATAGCTCAGGGGGCAGGAGTACATGGAGAAATGGACACAGGGAAGAGGTAATTATCAGGAGGAAGTGGGAGGGGAGCTGTTGCATTGTGGTGAATTGTGGTCAATTGTCATGAGACAAAGTATATGTGAACTGCTGTATGGAAAGTGAATTTGTTCTGTAAATTTTTACCTAAATCACAATTAAAAAAAAAAAAAAGAAAGAAAAGAAACATAAGGGGCAGTAAGTATATGTTAATTGAAGAGGAATAACTCAGAAACTGAGTTGTTGTTGTTGTTGTTGTTTTGCCGTTGAGTCAACCCCGACTCATAGCGACCCCTCCTTGGGTTTCCGAGGCAGTATCACTACAGAAGTAGGATTGTCCAACCTTCCTTCCGAGGAGTGGCTGGTGTGTTTGAACTGCCAGCCTTCTGGTGAGCAGTCAAGTGCCTTAGGCACTATGCTACCAGAGCAAACTGAGAGAGAGAATAATTGCACAACTCAAAGAATGTAATCAGGGTCACTGAATTTTACACATAGAAACTGTTCCGTTGTTGTATGCTTTGCTGTATGTACCCTCAACAAAAAAAATAAATTTTTTTGAAAAAAGAAAAAAAAAAAAAAGCTAGCCAATGAAAAACTTAGGAATAAAACCAAAAAACCAAACACACTGCTGTTGAGTCGGACCTGACTCATAGGGACCCCTCCTTGGGTTTCTGAGGTGGTATCACTATGGAAGTAGATTGCCCAACCTTCTTTTCGAATGGTGGCTGGTGTGTTTGAACCGGTGGCCTTCTGGTTAGCAGTCAAATGCCTTAGGCACACCACCAGTAGCAGTGGAATATTGTCTGATGTAGCACTGGAAAATAAGCCCCTCGGGTTGGAAGGCACTCAGAATATGACTGGGAAAGAGCCGCCTCCTCAAAGTAGAGTTGATTTAATGATGTGGATGGAGTAAAGCTTTTAGGACCTTCATTTGCTAAAATGGCATGATTCAAAATGAGAGGAAACAGCTGTGTATATCCCCAATAATCAGAACATGGAATATATGAAGTATGAATCTAGGAGAATTGGAAGTTGTCAAAAATGAAACAGAACACATAAAGATCGACTGGTACTGGCAAATTTATGTTGGATGATCATAAAATCTTCTATGCCAAGAATGAAAAATTGAAGAATGATATTACATCTGCTGTCAAAAAGAACATTTTGAGATCTACCCCAAAGTATAATTTTCTCAGTGATAGGATAATATCCACATGCATGCAAGGAAGAATATTATTCAACTTTACATGTTGTTGTTAGGTGACGTCGAGTAGGCTACGACTCATAGCATCCCTATGTACAACAGAACAAAACACTGCTGGGTCCGGTGCCATCCTCACGTTTTTTAAATTTTTTTTTAACTTTTTATTTTTATGTGGGTGAAATTTTACAAAGCAGATTCATTCTACATTCAACAGTTAATACACATTTTGTTTTGTGACACTAGTTACAATCCCCACAGTGTAACAGCTCACCTCCCACTTCCTTCCTGTGGTTACCCTTCCCCTGCGTCCTTGCCTATGTATTCCTGCCTCCCTCACTTTCTCCCTATGCAAATGCTGCCCTTCTGATCTTACATGGTTGATTGTTCTGCGGAGCATCTCCCTGGTATAGGTATTCAGCTCACAGGCCTGTCAATTGTTTGACTGAGAGTTAAGTCACAGGAGTGAGTTAAATTCTGGGCCAAACGGTGACTCAGGGCCATAGTCTCAGGGGTTTCATCAGTCTCTATCAGACCACTAAGACTGGTCTTTTTTTAAGAATGTGAGTTTTGTTCCACATTTTTCTTCCACTCTATCCAGTATCTCCAGATTTGATCCCTTTCCAAGAGGTTGGCATTGGTAGCCAGCTACCATCTAGTTATTCTGGTCTTAGGTTCATACAGGTTGAGGTTCTCATAGTCCAGCATTTTTTTGCACTGTTTCTATGTATCTTTGATTTTCTTCACCCTTTTTCATCCTGGACAAGGAAAGAACAATAGTTGCATTTTGAATGGTTTCTCGTAAGCTTTTAAAACCTCAATCACTACTCACTGAAGTAAGACATAGAACATTTTGTATACCGTGTTGTGCCAATTGAGCTCGATGTCCCCTATCACTATGGCCCACAGCCCACAGGCCCTGTGATCCAATGCCTCATGGTGCTTATTTGTGGCTAAGAAATTATCCTGACTTTGACTCCTATTATGTTTAAACTGTATATGGACATTTTTACAGCACATACAAGTACATATATAGTAATATCATCTGCCAAACCTATGTATGGTCATGAATATATTACCATTTGCCTATCCATACCTGATGTTTTTCCCTATGTACCTAGGCATCCCCCTACAGATTAGTGTTTGTTCTTACTGGTAATGCAATGTTGTGTATGCCATAGTATTTGCCTTTATAGTCTGTACTTCTTGTGCACCTTTCTGTGTCTTCCTTTTCCTTAGTGATATTGTCCTAGTCATACCCCTTGTTATATTGCTTTTCCCTTTACCCACATCAACCCTCTCTCTTAAATATCCATCACAATATTTGCTGTGCTTGAGCCCATCATTTCAACCGCTGTGTCAATCCATCTCATTGAGGGTCTTTTCCCTTTTTGCTGACCCTCTTCTTTACTAAGCATGATATCCTTCTCCAGGGACTTGTCTCTTCTGACATTATGACCAAAGTACATGAAATGATGTTTGGCCATTCTCACTTCTCAGGAGAATTCCGGCTGTACTTCTTTCAAGACAGATGTATTTGTTCTTCTCGTAGTACATGGTATTTTCAGTATTCTAATATTCTAATACCACAATTCAGGATTCTAATACCGCAATTCAAAGGTATCCACTCTTTTGGTTTTCCTTATTCATTGTTCAGTTTTGCCATGCATATAAGGCTATTGAAAATACCATGGCTTGGGTCAGACCTACCTTAATCTTCACAGTGACATCTTTTCTTCTTAAAACTTTAAAGAGGTCTTTTGCGGCAGATTTGCCCAATGAAATACATTCTTTGGTTTCTTGGTAGCTGCTTCCATAGGCATTCATTGTGGATCCAGGTAAAATTAAACCCTGACAACTTTGATCTTTTCTCCATTTTTTGTGATGTTGCTTATTGATCCAGTTGTAAAGATTTTTGTTTTCTTTATGTTGAGATGTAGTCCATACTGAAGGCTATAGTCTTTGATTTTCACCAGTAAGTGCTTCAAGTCAGCTTCATTTTAAGCAAGCAAGGTTGGGTCATCTGCATATTGCAAGGTGTTAATGAGTCTTCCTCCTATCTTGATGCTGCTTTCTTCTCCATATAGTTCAGATTCTCAGATTATTTACTCAGCACACAGACTGAATAAGTATGGTGAAAGGATTCAACCTACTAACCATTAAAGCCAAAAAATGAAGAAATTGAAGATTTTGACCAACTTCTGCAGTCTGAAATTGATAAAACATGCAATCAAAATGTGTTTATTATTACTGGTGATTGGAGTGCAAAAATTAGAAATAAAGAAAAGGGACCAGTAGTTGGAAAAAGTTATATACATACATACACACACACACATAAATATATACACACACATATATGTTAGTGGCAAAATGTTTAAGTGTTCAGCTTCTAACCCACCCAACAACTTCATACAAAAAAATATCTGGAATCTGCTCCCATCAAGCTTGCAGCCTAGAATACCTGATGGGAGAGTTCTGTTCTGTCACATGTGGTTGCTATGAGTTGAAATAGACTCAATGAAACCTAACAATATCAGTAATGGGTAATATACACATATACATATATACATGGAAATTCTGGTGGTATAGTGCCTAAAGGCATTTGACTGCTAACCAGAAGTCTGGTGGTTCAAACCCACCAGCCAGTCCTTGAAAGGAAGGTTGGGCAATCTACTTCTGTAGTGATACCACCTCAGAAACCCAAGGAGGGATCTCTATGAGTCGGATCCAACTCGACGACAGTGCGAGTTTGGTTTGGTTTATATATATATGCCATAAGTTGTTGCTGCTGTTGTTGTTATGTGCTGTCAAGTCAGACCTGACTCATAGCGACCCCTCTTGGGTTTTCGAGGAGTATCACTATGGAAGTAGATTGTGTCTATATATTTATCATTCTATATTTTAAAAGTTGTCAAACTATGATATCCATTACAATATGTAGATATATATTCTGAACTTGCAGTTGACATTGTAGGTTGATCATTTGAATTTTTTCCATTCATTCTTTTTCCATGCATCCTGTAAATATTTTAGGTAGAGAACTTTCTAGCATAACATCAATTTCCTTTGTGTTTCATTTCCCCATGAAATGAAATCTTACGTTCCTTCCAGGATATTTCTAAATATTCAAAATTCCTTGACATTCCATGTACTGTTTTGATTGCCTCTGAAATAATTCCCAGGGCCTATAATATATCCTTGCCTATCATCTACAGATACGTCACATATATCATAGTTGATGCCAACATTTTCCAAGAAAAGCTGCAATATGCAGTTATAAAGCTATATTATAACCTTTTTATGTCTTGTTACATGTCTACTACATAAGCCCAATTTTTTAAAAAAGATAACATACTTTATTCAAAGAACAAAGAATTCTATGTTCTTAAAATTTCTTCTGTTTTCTCAAAGCAAGCATAATGGCATTTTTCCACAGGAGGAGAGTAAAGATGCTAATGAAACACTCCCTTTCTGTGTTCCCCCAAAGCTTACATACACAGCACAGATCTTCTGGTTGCAAGTGGAATTATAAATAAATGCATTTCTCTCCCCTCTTCCTTGAGACCCCATTAAAATGAAAGAAGGAAAGAAAAATGGTAAAAAAAAGAAAAAAAATAATCATAAAATGAAGACCAGGTACGGGTGATCAAAATATATACATATATATTGCTGGAACATGTAGAAGAGATAGCAAAACAGAAACAAAGGAAGATATATCCTGTAGAGTGTGAAGTGGATACCAAGGGGAAAGAGAGCCTGTTTCCTCCATAGAATTATAGAGCAGTGTGAACTAAGGAACACCAGGTAAGACGGAGGCACAATGGAGACTGAGTGTTTAAAATCGATTAATTAAATGTCTATATATGCAAGAGTCAATGGCCCAAACACAAATATCTCTCTCATTTTAGGTACAGAATTGTAAGCAGATAAGAGTTTACCCTCAGGTAATAAATAACCAACAAATTGAGTTAAATTGGAAATGTTCTTTTTGTAACAACTGAATTAAAACTTTTATGCATTTTTGTGGCTTCAGAGAATTGGCTAATTCTTTGCATGAACGTCATAAAGCAAACCTACTTTTCAATAAAACTAAACAATTATCTATTTTTACTTTATCCACTTTTTCTACTTTCTCATTTTCTCATGTACCTTACTCCATGAAACCACTTTTGACAAGGTTACCAAACCTAATGTCACTATTCAATTTCCTCCTTTCTGGCCTCTCATGGTCCTTTTAGTTGAAACACTTTCTATCTTAAAACACATTCTGTGCCTAGCTTTGGAACTGCACATTTTCTTGGTTAATCTCTTACTTCACTGGCTGGTTCTTCTCAGTGTTCTCTTCCCAATTACTGAGTGTTGGTGTGCCTCAGGGCTCAGCTCCGAGACTTCTTCTCTGTAGCTATACTTTCTTCTATTATATCCCTTGTGTAATCCTTCTACTGAGTAAGTATCAATTCGTGGTGACCCCATAGAACTGCTCCATAAGGGGTTTCTTTGATTTTGTTTATGGAAGCAGATCATTAGGCCTTTCTTTCGAGGCACCATGGGTGAGTTAGAACCACAAACCTTTTGCTAGGTAGTCAAGAGCAACAGTCTTACTCTTTCCATAGGGGATTTCATTTTGTCCCATCCAACAGACAGAATGGTGAGGAAAAGGAAAAATGTTGTTTTAAGTCACAATGATTTGAGGTAGCTTATTCTGCAATAATACACAGCTGAAATATAGCATCAATGTAGCTGAAATATTGCATGTATACGTATTTGTGTATCTATTGATATAAAAAAATCAAACCAAACTCACTGTCATCAAATCGATTCTGACTTATAGAGACCTCCATTGGGTTCCTAAGGCAGTAAATCTTTACAGAAGTAGATTGTCCCATCTTCCTTCCATGGAGCAGCTGGTGGGTTTGAACTGCCAATTTTCTGGTTAGCAGTCCAATGCCTTAGGCACTGTGCCACCAGAGCTCGTTATCTATTGATATACACACAAATTTTTAAGATATGAAATCTGCATCATGCAGTACATACTTCACAAATTTCACTTAGGCTTTTTCACTTTTTATCAATAAATTTTCTGCCATTCAATATTTCTCAGAATCATTTTTAGTGGCTTCATATTTGTCATGGTTACATATAAGCCAACATTTACTTCAATAATACTTTATTGTTGGACATTAAGGCTGTATCCAATGAGAAATCTAATACAAAATCTTTGCACATTTTGATAATGATTTTTTCATGATAAATCTTTCAAAACATAGTTGTTAAATCAATTAAGTACAGTAAAAACTTTTACTAAGTTCCTTTGAAGAAAGTCTATAACCAATTTATATAAGTAGTAGAGTATATGAGAACTATACCACTTGTCTTTAATAACTAAAGTAAATTTTCAGTATCTAGTTTAAAACTGTATAATGAAATAAATATACATAAAGGATGAACTTGTTCTCTTGAGAAACATCACTAAAAGATAAGAAATCTCAACTTTATGATGACTCACAGACAATTCATTAAAAGATAAATTTTTTATCTCAGACATCAAAGAGAATAATACTTGAAGGAAGAATATTTCTAACTTAAAATTTGGGTGGGAAAATTACTCTGGCTATATTAGTTTTTATTTTATTATAATTTTATTTAAAGCTCTGATTTCCTATTATTATAGAAAAAACACATATTGTTAGGCATGTAAGGCTCAGTTTAGCTGCTTTTCTGATTTCCATTAACTACTTCAGTTATACTGTTAGCAAAAGAACACTTTGCCCTTGAATTATATTTATTTTTATTTTTTAAAAAAATTTATTGTGATTTGGGTGGAAGTTTATGGAGCAAATTCATTCCCCATACAGCAGTTCAGACACCTTTTGTTTCATAACATTGATTGCGATCCCCTGCAATGTAACAGCTCTCTTCTTCTTCCCTGTGGTCACTTCTTCCCTGAGTCCTTCTTTCCTATGCATTTCTGCCACCTGAACTATCTCCTTATACAAATACTACTCTTCTTTTCTCCCACGACTGATCATTCTAAGGAATGTATCTGCTTGATGTAAATGTTCACCCTATATGTCTATTGTTTGGCTAGAAGCCATGGGAGCGAGTTCAATTCTAGGCCTAAAGGGGAAATAGGGGCCATTGTCTTGGCGGTCTCACCAGGTTCTATCAGACCAGTAAACCTGGTCTTTTTTTTTTTTAATGATTTTGAGTTTTGTTCCACATTTGTTCTCCCACTTTATCCAGGATCTCCTGCATTGATCCCTTTCTAAGTGGTTCACAGTGGTAGCTGGCACCAACTAGTTCTGGTCTCATGGTCATATGTTGTTGTTGTTGTTATTTGCTGTCGAGTCGCCCCCGACTCATAGCGACCCCTCCTTGGGTTTCCGAGGCAGTATCACTACGGAAGTCGACTACGGAAGTAGGATTGCCCAACCTTCCTTCCGAGGAGTGGCTGGTGGGTTTGAACCTCCAGCCTTCTGGTTAGCAGTCAAGTGCTTTAGCCACTATGCTACCAGAGCTCCCGAGAAAATACCAACTACCAGGAGTGGGGTTCGAACCCACGTGGACATATGTCCATTGGATCTTAAGTCCAACGCCTTAACCACTCGGCCATCCTGGTACAGGCCACGGTCATATAGGCCGAGATTAGTCCCTTGGGCTAATTGTCTCCATGGGCCTTTGGTTTTCTTCATTCTTCTTTGTTCTGGATAAGGAGAGACACACTGTTTAAACTAGATGGCTGCATGCCAGCTTTTAAGACTACAGTTGGTACTCACCAAAGGAGGAGGTGGAAAAATGTTTTTGTGTAGTATGTTATGCCAATTCAGCTTGATATCCCCTCCTGCCGTGATCCTGAGCCCACAGGTCCAACTACTTGCTCCATCAGAGTGGTTGCCTGTGGTTAAGAAATTATAACTTTGCCCCTTCTTAGCTCTATTATGTATATGGACATTCTTATAGCACATACAAATACATATGTAGAAATATTATCTGCCACCCTTATATATGTTCATGAGTACATTCCCTTTGCCTAGACATAACTGATAATTCAGCCTTTCAATTCATCTATTTACTCATAGACTAATGTTTGTTATCGCTGACAACCCAGTATTATATATGTAAAACGGTTTATATTTGTTGTTTGTACCTCTTGTACACCTCTCTGTGTCTTCCTTTTCCTTAGTGTTATTGTGTAGGTCATTTACTTTTGGTATGTTGCCTTTCACTTCACCCAAGTCAATACTTGCTGAATTATCTTTAGTATATTCCAAACCAAAGTCACTGCCATTGAGTCGATTCCAATTCATTGCAATACCCTTTGGGTTTCTGAGGTAGTAAATGTTTACAGAAGTGTATTGTCCAGTCTTCCTTCCATGAAGTGGCTGATGGTTTGAACTGCCAACTTTCTGGTTAGCAGTCAAAATGCCTTAGGCACTACACCACCAGAGCTCTTCTTTAGTATATTAAAAAACAAAACAAAACAAAACAAAAAAACTCACTGCCGTTGTGTTGATTGTGACTCCTAGCAACCCCTCCCTGGGTTTCTGAAGCAGTATCTCTACAGAAGTAGGTTGCCCAGTCTTTCTCCGGAGGAGTAATTGGTGGGTTTGAACATTTGAACTGCCAGCCTTCTGATTAGCAGTCAAATGCCTTAGGCACTGTGCCACCAGAGCTCACCTTTAATATATTAGCAAACATGATTTCTAAAACATTTAGCCTTTTTTAATATTTTAATTTTTAATATTGGATTTTTTAAAAAAATTTATTGTATAATTTGATATAATAAACTGTACATATTAAACATGTTTAAATTTTTGACATATGTATCAACTGTGAATGTATCATTAAAATGAAAATAATGAAGACATCCCTCACTCTCCAAAGTTTCCTCAGGTCCCCTTTCAATGTTTCTTTCCCATCCCTTTTGGCATTATCTTTGACTCTCATTCCCAGGCAGCCACTTGCTTATGTGCTGTGACTAAAGATTAATTTGCATTTTTTAGAGATTCACATAAATGAGATCATTTATATCACGTGTTCTTTTTTGTATGTCTGCTTTCACTTGACAGTGTTGCCCATATCCACTTTGCATATAATATAGGAACTTTATATAGTGTATTTCCATGTGTGTAATATGTCCTTTTTTTATTTTTCATTTCCAGGATGATTTTAAGATTTTCTTGTCATTGTTTTTCACTACTTTGATTATGCCATGTGTTGGGGTCCCTAGATGGTTCAAATGGTTAATGAATTCAGCTGCTAACCAAAAAGTTGGTGATTTGAGCCCAGCCAGAGGTACATCAGAAGAAAGACCTTCCAAAAAATCAGCCTCTGAAAACCCTATGGAGAAGAGCTCTTCTCAAACACCTGTGAGTTAGAATCGACTTGATGGAAACTGGTATGTGTTGCTATAGTTTCCTTCATGTTTCCTGTATGTGTCATATGGTAGTTAATGTTATGTGTCAACTTGGCTGGCCTGTGTTTCTAGTGGCTTAGGAGCTGGATGTAGTTAATCTCCATGATGAGACCAGATGTGTTACAATCACCTCCATGTTGGAATCGACTATGAGCAATTAATCAGTTGAAGAGGATTTGGTTTTGGAGTGTGGCCTGCTTCCAGTTTATATGAAAAGGATCTTGCATTTAGCCATCATAATTTCCAGTTCCTGGACTTGAACCCGTGGCCTGCCATGCTGCCTGCCATCTTGGGATTCTTGCCTTAGCAGCCTGTGAGCCAACGGCCATTCTGCCTGCCAGTACTGAGTTTGTCAGGCCCTGCAGCTGTATGAGTCAGGGGAAGCCTCCAATTTGCTCCACTGGGCCTGGAAGGCAAAGTAGAATACCAAGGTCGAGGGGCCTCCACCCAGAATCCAGAGACAGAAAGATGTCCTCTAGAGCCACTACTCTGAACATGGACTTCCAGCCTAGTCTTCAATCCCTAGAGGCGGGACTCTGCGTTTTGACTTCTAGCCTCTTAAACTGTAAGAGAATAAATTTCTGTTTGTTAAAGCCATCCGCTTGTGGTATTTTTGTTATAGCAGTACTAGAAAACTAAGACATGCAGGTTTATAGTTTTCATCAAATTTAGAACTAACCATTATTTCTACAAATATCCCTTCCATCCTTTCAAGGATCCCAAGTACACATGTAAGGCCACATAAAGTTGTCGTACAGCTCATTGATGGATGCTATTATTACAATTATTCTATTTTATTTTGAATAGTTTATATCTCTGTTTTTAGCTTCCTTTCTTCTACAATTCATAATATTCCATTCATATCTTCCAGATTATTTTTCATGTCATTAATTGTTGTTTTCATCTCTAGAATTTCAATTTGGAACTTACGTAATATCTTCCATATCTTTACCTAACATTCTGATCAAAATACAGTTATGATAACTCACGATGATTTTAAAATCTATATCAGTCCTAAGTCAGTTTTGATTGTCTGATTTTTCTCTTCATTATTGTTTATATTTTTCCTGTTTCTTTGTATGACAGTTAATTTTTATATGGTTGTCAGGCATTCTGACTTTTACCTTGGGTAGTGGAGAGTTTATATCCTAAAATTATTATTGAGCTTTGCTCTGGGGTGCAGTTATTAGAAATATTTTCAGCAATTCTGGTCTTCTGCCTAAGAAGGGCAGGGCTACAGAGTGGTTATACTTACTATTTCCCACTAATGAGGCAAGCTTTTTGTAAGTACTCTACCCAATTATGATTTCTTTTCAATCTTGTTGGTAGGAGCAGGCACCATTGCACCAAAAGAAACAAAACAAAACAAAACAAAAAACCCACGCCATTGAATCGTTTCTGACTCACAGTGACACTTTAGGACAGAGTAGAACTGCCCCATATGGTTTCCAAGGCTGTAAATATTTACAGAAGCAGCCTGCCTCATTATTTACCCATACAGGGGCTGGTGGATTCAAACTGCTTACCTTTTGGTTAGCAACCAAATGCCTTAACTACTGCATCACCAGAGCTCCAGCATGAACATCAGGCAGTACCATTTCATCTAATCCTTTTAGATGGTTATTTCCCAAGACCAGTTTCTTAACTACAGTAGTGCATGCTACTGACTACTTGAGGCAGAACCTCAGCAGATTTTAGTATTCTCCTATATGCAGAGATCTCTCCTGTACTCTGTCCTACGTTGTTGTTGTTGTTATGTGCCATCGAGTCGGACTCGACTCACAGCGATCCCTCCTTAGGTTTGTGAGGCAGTATCATTACGGAAGTAGATTGCCCAACCTTCCTATGAGCTTTAAAACATTTAGTTGTCTCCCTGGACTCCCAACTCCATTTCTTCATCTCAAGAAGTTGGTAGACTCTACCTAGGTATGCTTTCCCTGCATTGTCACCTGAAAACTCCTTCAAAGCAGTGAGCTGGGGCAATTATAGGGCTCATCTCTTATTCCCATCTGTGAGGGATCAGTGTCTTTCCTGGGCTGATATCTTATAACCACTGTTGGAAAAATCTTATTTTTCCAATTTTTTTGACATTTCAGGCAAGAGGGTAAATTTTATCTCTATCACTCATTTTATTTTATTTTATTGTGATTTGGGTGAAATTTTAAGAAGATTCATTTTACATTCAACAGTTCTTACATTGTTTCTTACACAAAACATTTTGTTTTGTGACACTGGTTACATTTCCCGCAGTGTAACAGCTCACCTCCCACTTCTTCCCTGTGGTTACCCTCCCCATGTCCTTTTTGCCTATGCATTCCTGCCTTCCTAGTTTCCTCCCTGTGAAAATACTACCCTTCTGATCTCCCATGGCTGACTGTTCTAAGGATTGCATCTCCCTGTTGTAGTTTTTCAGCTCGTAGGCCTGTCTACTGTTTGGATGAGATGTAAGCCACAGGAGTGAGTCCAACTACAGGCCTGAAGGCTTAAAATGGTCCACAGTCTCAAAGTTTTTTTCACCAGTCTATCTGAACAATAATCCTGTTTTTTTTTTTTTTTTAATTTTCTCCACCTTTTTCTCTCACTCTATCTGGGATCTTCTATTTTTCCCAGTGGTTGGCACTGGTAGGCAGCAACCATCTAATTCTTCTGGTATCAGTATTATATTATATAATCTTTGGACTAATTGCTTCCATGTGTCTTTGATTTTCTTCACTCTCTGTACTCCAGATAAGGAGAGACCAACAGATGCATCTTTGAAGGCCACTGGCAAGTTTTTAAGATCTCAGTCACTACTTACTAGAGTAGGATGTATAACAAAGTTTTGGGTACTATATTGTGCCAACTGAGCTTGAGGTCCCCTGCAACCATGGTCCTGTGCCTATAGACCTAGTATATCACTCCCTCAAGTGCTTGGTTGCGGCTAAGAAGTTATCATAACTTTGTCCTCTGTGAGCTCTATGATGCATATGAATATTTGTATAGCACATAGAGATGTGTATGTAGGAATATCATCTACCAAACCTATGTATGTATTCCTGTTTGCCTACCCATACCTGATCTTGCTTGTCTACCTATGTATGTAACCACCTGTAGATTAGTGTTTGTTATTACTGATAAGGCAGTATTGTACATGTAACAGTATTTACCTTTACTGCCTTTACTTCTTCTGTACTTCTCTGTGTCTTCCTTCTCCTTAGGAATATTGTACTGGCCACACATTTTTGTTATATTTCCTTTCCCTTCACCCAAATCAACATCTGTTTCTTAAAAACCAAAAAAAAGAAAAAAATCAATGCCTTCGAGTCAATTCTGACTCATAGCAACCCATGCTTGGGTTTCCGAGGCGGTATCTTTACGGAAGTAGATTGCCCAGTCTTCCTTCTGAGGAGTGGCTGGTGGGTTTGAACCTCCAGCCTTCTGGTTAGCAGTCAAATGCCTTAGGCACTACACCATCAGAGCTCCCTTATCCATCCAGTAACTTTCCCTCACCATTCCCCAAACCCTGGAAACTGACAAAAATACTTTCCTTCTCTGTGTAAAACTTACTTTGACATTTTATAATAAACAACTCATACAATATTTGTCCTTCTGTGACTGATTGATTTCACTCAGCATAATGTCCTCCAAGTTAATCCACAATATGAGGTAATTCATAGATTCTTCACGATTCTTTAATGTTGCAGAGCATTTCATTGTGTATATGTACCATAGTTTGGTTATTCATCCATCTTTGGATGGGCACTGAGGTTGTTTCCATCTCTTTGCTGTTGTAAATAGTGCTATAATGAACATGGGTGTTCATATAACTATTTATGTCCTGGATCTCACCTCTTTAGGATATATTCCTAGCAGTGGGATTGCTGGAACAAATGGTATTTCTATTTCCAACTTTTTAAGGAAGCACCATTCCTTTCTCCACAGTGGGTATATCATTTTATAATCCCCCAGCAGTGTATGTCTCTCTACATACTCCACAGTCCAGTCTCTCCACATCCTCACCAGCATTTGTTGTTTTCAGGCTTGTTGAACTTTGCTATTATTGATGGAGTGAGATGATATCTCATTGTTGTTTTGATTTGCATCTCTCTAATGGCTAGTGATTGTGAGTGAGCATTTCTTCATCTGTTTATTGGCTACCTGAATATCTTCTTTGGTGAAGTGTCTGTGCATGCCCTTTGCACATTTTCTTTCTGTCTTTTTGCTGTTGAGTTGTTGAAGCTGTCTATAAATTTTAGAGTTAAGTCCCTTGTCAGATTGTCTTTGCCAAATATTTTTTCCCAATCCATAGGTTCTCTTTTTGCTCTTTTGGAGGTCTTTCAATGCACCTAAGAATTTAATTTTTTAGAAAATCCCAATCATCTAGTTTATCTTCAGCTGTTTATGCATTTTCAGTTATGTTAGATAGTCTGTTTAAGCCATAAATGAGAGCCCCTAATTTTGCCTTTATTTTATCTTTGACAAACTTTATCATTTTTGGGCTTTAGATTTAGGTCTTTGATCAATTTTGAGTTTATTTTTATGTGTGGTGTAAGGTATGGGTCTTGTTTCATTTTTATGCAAATAGATATCAAATTTTGGCAGTACCATTTGTTAAAGAGACTATCTTTCTTATTCAATGGGTTATGGCCCTTTGCCAAAGCTCAGCTGTCCATAGGAAGATGGACATATTTCTGGGTTCTCAATTCTATTTGACTGGTCTATGTGTCTGTCATTGTACCAAATTCCAGGCTGTTTTCATTACCATGGCTTTATAGTAGGTTTGAGATCAGGAAGTGTGAGATATCGTACTTTGTTTTTCTTTAGTAGTGCTTTTCTTATCTGGCTCCCTATGCTTTCCATATAAAAGTAGTGATTGGTCTTTCCATGTCCTTAAAGAATGTTGCTAAAAGAACTAATAGATCTGTCCTGGAGGAAGTGCAGCCAGAATGCTCCTTGGAAGCAAGAATGGCCAGACTTCGTCTCACCTATTTTGGTCATGTTGTAAGAAGGGACCATTCCCTGGAGAAGGATGTCATGCTTGGTAGGGTGGAGGGTCCACGAAAGAGGGGGAGGCCTTCAATGAGATGAACTGACACGGTGGCTGCGATGATGGGCTCAAGTATAGCCGGGATTGTGGGGCTGGCGCGGGATCGGGCAGTGTTTCATTCTGCTGTGCATGGGGTCGCTATGAGTCGGAAACGACTCGACGGCACTTAACAACAACAAAGAATGTTGATGAAATTGGATCAGGATTGTTTTGAATCTATAGATGCTTTTGGGCAATACTGACATTTTAACAATGTTCAGCCTTTCTATCCATGATGTAGGATAGAAAGTTTTAAGTTTTAAAGTTTCTTGTCTTAGTGTTTTCTAGTTTTTTTTAGTATAGTTCTTTTGTATCCCTGATAAGATTTAGTCCTGAGTATTTTATTTTTGGTAGCTGCTGTAAATGCTGTTTTTCTCTTATTTCTTTTACTAAGATCTTTTTGTAGATGTAGAGGAATCCAGGTGATATTTTATGTTGATCTTGTATTATGCTATGTTGCTGAATCTTTTAATTAGTTCCAGTAGTTATTTTTGCTGAATCTCTTGGTTTTTCTACATATAGGATCACCTCCTCAGAAAATAGAGATTGTTTTACTTCTTCTTTGCCAATTTGGAAGCTCTTTATTTCTCCGTGTTGCTTTATTGTCCTGGCTAGGACTTCCAATACAATGTTGAACAGAAGCAAAGATAGAGGACATCATTATCTGTTTCCCATTCACAAGTGGAATGCTTTGAGTCACTTTCCATTGAGAATAATGCCTTCACTATGTTGAGAAATTTCCTTTCTATTCCTATATTCATTTGATGAGTTGAACACCAATGACCGAAAATCAGAGGATTTGTGGGATGACATCAAGAACATCATCCATGAAGAAAGCAAAAGGTCATTAAAAAGACATGGAAGGAAGAAAAGACCAAAATGGATGTCAGAAGAGATTCTGAAACTTGCCCTTGGATGAAGAGTAGCTAAAGCAGATGGAAAAAATGACAAGATAAAAAAGCTGAATGGATTATTTCAAAAAGCATCTCGAGAAGACAAAGTCAATTATTATAATGAAATGTGCGAAAATATGGAGTTGGAAAGCAAAAAGGGAAGAACACACTCAGCATTTATGAAGTTGAAAGAACTGAAGAAAAAATTTAAGCCTTGAGTTGCAATATTGAAAGATTCTATGGATAATATATTGAAGGATGAAACTCACTACTCACTGCTGTCGAGTCAGATCTGACTCACATCAACCCCTCCTTAGGTTTCCGAGGTCATATCACTATGGAAGTAGGTTGCACAATCTTCCTAAGAGGAGTGGCTGGTGGGTTTGAACCACCAGCCTTCTTATAGCAGTCAAATGCCTTAGGCACTATGCCACCAGAGCTCTCTTGAATGATGCAGGAAACATCAAAAGAATAAGGAAGGTATACACAGAGTCATTGTACTGAAAAGAATTGTTCAGTGTTCATCTGTTTCAAGACGTATCATATGATCAAGAATCAATGGTATTGAAGGAAAAAGTTGAAGCTGCACTGAAGGAAGTGGAAAATACAAAGCTTCAGGAATTGATGGAATACCCACTGAGATGTTTCAACAAACAGATGCTGTGCTGGAAGAACTCACTCAGCTATGCCAAGATATTTGGAAGATAGCTACCTGGCTAACTGATTGGAAGAGATCCATATTTGTACCCATTCCAAAGAAAGGTGATCCCACAGAAAGTGGAAATTTTCGAACAACATTGTTAATGTCAATGCAACCAAAATCTTCCTGAAGATAAATCAAAATTAGTTGTAGCAATATATTGACAGAGAACTTCCAGAAATGCAAGCTAGTTCAGAAGAAGACATGGAGTGAGGGCTACCATTGCTGATGTCAGATGGATTTTTGTTCAAAGAAAGAATACCAGAAAGATCCTTACTTGTGTTTTATTGACTACTCAAAAGCATTTGATTGTGTGTCATAACAAATTATGGGTAACATTGAGAAGAATGGGAATTCTGGAACAGTTAAATGTACTCATGAGGAACCTGTACAAAGACTAGGAGGCTGTCATTTGAACAGAACAAGGGGACACTGCATTGTTTAAATCAAGAAGGGAGTGCATCAGGGTTGTATTCTTTCACCATGGTTATTCAATCTATATGGTGAGCAAATAATCTGAGAAGCTGGACTATATAAAGAAGAGCATGGAGTCAGGATTGGAGGAAGACTTAACAACCAGCAATGCACTGATGACACAACTTTGCTTGGTGAAAGTGAGGATGACTTGAAGCACTTACTGATGAAGATTGAAGACTACAGTCTGCAGTATGGATTGCACTTCAATACAAAGAAAACAAAAATCCTCACAACACCATGATAAATGGAGAAAGGATTGAAGTTGTCAAAGATTTCTTATTAATTGGTTCTACAATCAACACCAATGGAAGTAGCAGTCAAGATATCAGATGATGTATAGCATTGGGGAAATATGCTGCAAAAGACCTCTTTAAAATGTTGAAGAGTGAAAGTACTAGTAAGATGACGGAATAGGCAGAAAGATTGCACAGACCCTCTTCAACAAAGCAAAGGGGAACCAATTAACACAGATACAGAAGATAATCCTGGACCCCTGAGCCTTGGAGGGAAGGAAGTTTGTTTTAGATTTGAAAATTCATTTTCCGGGCTAGTTTCTTGGTGGTGTTGTCCCTTGTCTTAATCTTAAGTTTGCTGAATAAATAATTCTTAGTTGAAAATTCTTTTCCTTGAAGGTTCTCTATATATGTCATTCTATGGCCTTCTTGCCTGCATGGTTTCATCTGGGACATCAGAGCTTAGTCTTATTGGTTGCTCTTTGTAGGTACCATTTCATTTTTCTCAATCTGCTCTCTAGGCTCTTTGTCTTTGATTTTGAGAAATTTGAATACATATTTTAGGTGACTTTTTTCTTGGGGTCTGTTCTGTTTGGAGGAGCTCTGGTGCCACAGTGCCTAAGGCATTTGACTGCTAACCGGAAGGCTGGTGGTTCAAACCCACCAGCCACTCCTTGGAAAGAAAATTGGGCAATCTACTTTCATAGTGACACTGCTTCAGAAACCCTAGGAGGGGTCATTATGGGTCAAATCTGGCTCTACGACAGTGAGTTTGGTTTTGGGTTTATTCTGTCTGGGGTCCAATGAGTTTCTTGGATGGATACCTTTTTTCATTTTTTATGATATTGAGGAAGTTTTCTGCTAGCAAGTCTTCAACAATTTTCTCTGTGTTCTTTCTTTTTCTTTTTTTTTCTTCCTCTTGTACTGGAAATCCTATCAGGTTCATACTATTTATTTTGATATTATCCCTTATAATTTATGTTTTCTTCATTATTTTTTTCTGTTTTTTTTTTTTTTCTCATATATGCTGGTGTCAAAGGATTTGCCTTCTATCTGGAATATGCATTCTTTAGCCAATTTGGTTCTACTCTTTTGTCATTCCAGTGTTTTATCTCTCTCCATAATTTAGTGTTCATCTTCTGGATTTCTAATTGATGTTTTCTGTATGATTTCTAATTGTCTCTTTATTTTGTCATTTTCCTCTTGTATGATTTTCCTGAATTCTTCAAGACATTTCTCTTTCCTTTCTTTCCTTCTATTTATGGTTTCCTTGAGCTCTTGGCAGCTCCTGTATATATCTTTTGAATTCCTTATCAGGTAGTTCTTTTACTTTTTCTCTTTCTGTCTTTGGGGATTTCTTAGTTTTTTATTTTGGTCATTTGCTTCCACTACCTTTTGTCCTTTTTTTTTTTTTTTTCAATTGAAGTATTTGTTGTATCCAAGATATTTTGAAGGCGTTTTTTGTTTTTGATTATGTGTTGGTTTTCTTCACCTGATTTTTTGGAGATGGCCAGCTAAGAGTCAGCTGGCTGAGAGAGATTGAGTGTATTCCTGAACTTGAATTGTAGTTTGTTGCTTTCCTAACAAACCTCATAATCTGTGAATTCTGTGTAGCCACTGCAGCAAATTATTGAACCTAGCAGAGAGGTGGTGGGTGCCATGAGAGGGGCAGTTGGTGTCAAGGTTAGTAAGAGGGCTAGAGGGTGGTGACATATCTGGCCTCATAGGAGCAGTCATTGGGCTGCTGATGGTGATTCTGTCCCCCTCTTTTGTAATTAGAGGAGGTCAGAAGATGTCACCTCCCTGTCCCTTTGGCACTTAGGCACCCAGTGGATGAGTGCCACCCTCTGACTCAGTCTTCTAGAGGTGGATATGTCCAGGGATTGAGGAGGGTGAGAGTAGGGCTTCTCTAGTCACTGGTTTTGTGGTGATGGAAAGAATATTTACACCATGCACAGAAAAGGTGAGCGTTTGTTGTATCAGAGAGCATCTCTCTCCAATATTGAGTCACTGGTGTGGGTTTGGCTCCTTTCTAAGCACACAAAGCCACTTATCCAGCTCTGTCCACATTCAATCAAGCAAGAGAGTATCCTGAGCCAAGTTTCTTCAATCACCCCAACTCAGGCCTTTTGCCAGTCCAAAAGATCAGTATCTGCTAACTACGTGAGTTATTTCATTCGCCTTATCAGTCCCTGCTCTCTCCATGGCCACCTGTGCCACCATAAGTCTGACCTGCTTTCCTTCACTTTTCTCTTGCAGCTCCTGCATGACTTCTGCTTACCTTGAGTTCCTCCCAATCTGTCTATATTGTGTTGTTAAATCAGTGTGGATTCTGGGAAGTTTTGTTTTCTTTTGTTTTGTTTTCCTCCTTGTCCACGTCTGATGTCTCTGTATTGAAAATGGGTATGCCATAGCCAGTCCCAGCCTCTTCCCTCCCCAGTCACTGACCTCGTTCCATTTCTCTTTTTAATCCACACTTAATCTAATTCTTTTATCTTCTCATCTGATGCAGAATTCCAGCATAATTATTTGTTTCTGTTTTACTTGGTTTTTCCTGATTTCTGTTGTAGAGGGACTGGGAGGAAGGTGTTAGTGGAATGTCATCTTGTCTCTACTTCCTTTATGACTCATCTTGACCAGAAGTGGTAGTCTACAGCAATTTTCTTAACCATTATATTCTAGGCTTAAAATTTTTACTTTTAATGGCTATTAATTACATAAATATAAAGAAAAAAAATGATTCATCTTCAAAATATACTGCTTTCATTGTGTCTACCCTGTTCCAGAACCTAAAATGGTCCTCTGTTTCTCAGGAATGATACAGTGGCTACAACAATGGCCTCAAGCATAGCAACAATTGTAACGATGGTGCAGGACTTGGTTGTGTCTCATTCTTTTGTTCATAAGGTTGCTCTGAGTCAAATCAACTTGATGGCACTGGCAACAACAATACATTATTTACTAGGGGCTCTGGTGGCATAGTGGTTAAGCACTGGGCTGTCCATCCTATAGGTGGACAGTTTGAACCCACTAGCCTCTCCTTTGCAGAACAAAGATGTGGAAGCCTACTTCCATAAAGAATATAGCTTTTGAAACCTTATGGGACAGTTTTACTCTGTCCTACACGGTCACTATAAGTAAGAATCGACTCAATGGCAATGGGTTTTGGTTATTGCTCAGTGATTTAAATGTAAACGTAAGTGCAATCTAATATAGGTAGTCATATAAAGGACTAAAACATTGTTTGCAATTTGTACAGCTTTCTTGTGGTCTAGCTTGATCCGAACATATACTTCATATGGGAAAATCAATAAAGTATAGAGCCTTTATTTAATCATCCATGATGATATCACTCACATACAAGATTTTTATAAGAATTGCAAAAGAAGTTATAAGTTATATGCCCTGAAAACAACATGTGACAGATGAGAGGACAGCAAGCTCCTGAAAGTGTAGAATTTAAGGAGTCTAACCAAGATATGTTGATATTGTTGTCAGCTCCAACTCTTAGCTTTTGCACTGACCCTCCACTTTACCAAGAATGATATCTGTTTCCAGGGAATGGTCCCTTCTGATAACATGACCAAAGTAGGTGAGACAAAGTCTGGTCTTTCTCTCTTCCAAGGAACATTCCTGTTCTACTTCTTCCAGAACAGATTTGTTAGTTTTTCTGGCAGTCCATGGTTCTTTCTTTATTCTTCATCAACATCACAACTCAAAAGCACGGACTCTTGTTAGGTCTTTATTCACTGTCAAGCTTTCACATGCATATGAGACTACTGAAAATACCATGGTTTAGGTGCACCTTCATCTTCAAAGAGATATGTTTGCTTTTCAGCACTTTCAAGAGGTCTTTTGCAGCTGATTTGCCCAGTGCAATATGGCATCTGATTTCTTGACTGCTACTTCCAGAGGTGTTGATTGTGGATCCAAGTAATTGAAATCTTTCACAACTTCAATCTTTTCTCCATTCATCATGATGCTGCTTGTTGGTCTAGTTGTAAGGATCTTCTTATTCTTTACGTTGAGGTGAATCCATACTTCAACTATAGTCTTTATCTTCATTAGTAAGTGCTTCAAATCATCTTGACTGTCAGCAAGCAAGGCTGTGTTATCTGCATAACACAGGTTGTTAATGAGTCTTGATGCCAAATTCTTCATGTAGTCCACCTTCTGAGATTATTTGCTCAGCATGCAGATCAAATAAGTATGGTGAAAGGATGCAACTATGACACATATCCTTCCTGATTTTAACCATGCAGTACCCAAGCCACCACAGTACAACAAACTGACAGATGAGTGGTGGAACCAAGATATATGCCTAAGTATTTGGCAACTTCATTTAAGTACTTATAACTATTTTACATCTGACACATGAACATAAGAGCAGCTTTCTTTGTGCACTTACTAATTGCTGTGAATTGGAATTTTCTTATCAATATTTGCATATATTTGTAAAACTGTGCCCTAGTATAGTGACAAATTTCAAGAATTATAATTTCTCTTAACAATTTTCAAAAAAGGAGAACTTTAAGAGAGGTCTTACTAGGTATTTGTTAATTTTCTTCTTTAATATTTTGTGGCTGAAGCTGATTCCTTAATAACTCATGATCAATTTTACTGTTTCTGTTTTGTACACCAGTATGTCCTTTTTTTCTCTTCCTCTAACCCCTGTCCTATTTAAGAATATTCATTAATTTGAGGAACAAATGCAATAGGGGCAAAAGAGGGAAAGAAGGTGTTTCTTTTTGGCTTTGTTTTCCCACACTCAAACATACTAACTATTAAGACTTCATGTCTCTGGGGTAAAATAGGAAGCTTAACAGTGTTGCTAGGAGCAAACATCAAGAATGCAGGGAACAGAGAGAGGAAGGAGAACTCCCCTAAACCAGTAGAAAACATACATTTCTCTCTGATATTTTCCTGACATATGATCAAATTCAAAAGAATCTGAATTCCCAAGAATAGGAGACTGGGTAAGAAAAATTATTGTCTAACCATACAATAGGATAACGTGAAAATAATAAAAAAAATATAAATTTTGAAAGCATGAGAAACGTTCATGATACAAGTTACACAATAAAAAAAATAGGAAATTTATGGAATGTATTGTACCACACCAATTTGAAGAAAAAAATATATACATATATAAAAATATGCTCATTTAAATATTAATAATAATTATATATCAATAGTGATCTTTTTATTCTTTTGTATATATCTCTGTATTTTTTAAATCATCTACAATGAATGTATACTCAAGTCCTAGAATTTTTTTTTTTAACATATTAATAGATCTGTACTTGAACATTGGATTTTGTTCTGAGTATCCTGAGTTGAAGCAAAACAAAAACAAAATTGTGTTAAAATTAAAATTATTTAGATGAAACAGTACAAGAAAAAGATGCATGGTATGAGCTGTACTGAGCACTGCACCATAGAAAAGTGGCTCCAGTTCCCAAATGCCAAGCATCTTCCAAATGAGTGCTGTGACTTTCACCTACACAAAGGCTGTATGCTATCACTTAACAACTTGATAAATAGAATGAGTAAGATACCCACGGTAGGTATGGTGAAAAGCATAACTCTTCATATGCTGGATTACCTTTTGAACTTTTAAAATTCTACTATGTAATGATTGTGTGAAATTATCAGATTTAATTCAATTTGTTCAATTCACTTATGATAAATCTATATCTATGTTGCCATATCTGATATGTTCTGAACACATTTATAATATAGAAGACACTGAAGAAATGTGACATGTATTCATTTTTTCTCGGTGAAACTTTGTATCAAACAGGAAATAAGGACTATGGCTGCCCAAGAATTTTAAAGAATGAAAAATAATTTATGTGAATTAAGTTTGATAGAAAATATATTAGCCTGTGGGGTATGTGTATTTGTGTGTGTGTGTGTGTGTGTGTGTGTGTGTGTATAAAAGATTATTAGTCGTTACCAGCGGTGGTGGGGAGAAGCTTTTTGGTTGTGGGGCATTGAGTTTATGCTAATGGTGGTAGAACGTTTTGGAGAGGGATAGTAATAATGGTGGCACAATATGAAAAATGCCATCAATGTCCCTGAGCTGTAAATGGGGAAATTGTTATGTTTGAGAATGTATCATTTTATGTTTTCACCATAATAAAAGTAAAAAAAAAAAAAAAGAAAAGAAACGAAATATACTAGCACCAAAGCATCAATGGAGTTTTAGCAAACAAAGAACTTTTGAATGATGCTTTCCCAAAGTAAAGCTATTAAAATGAACATTTTTCAGTCTTTTATTGTTTATATATTATTTTTGGAAGCCAAATATATTCTACATGTGTCTTAATGGCTTCTCCTTCATATGGATCTACAAAATTGTTGAGAACACTTGGGATTCTTAATCAGAATATGTCCTTTCATGACTGTAGGAATGAACTCTTCCACTGAAGATTATAATTAGCATGTGTATTAGTCAGCTATTTCCATAGTAGTGAGTCATTAAACAAACAAACAAAACCCTCCTTTCTCAGTGTCTTACCCATTTGTGACCCATGGGGCTTACAGTGGCCACCTACATATTCTTTCTCTGGGGTACAGTAGGATACTGTTGCTATCCCACTTTTAGTGCATACTGCCATCTGATGGGGGCTGGTATAACTGTATGAACTTAAATAAACAGGCCTCATCCCACCAACCCAGGACCAGAGAACCTTTGGGATATACGTGTCCCGCTAATTGTGTCAAAATCCATATTACCTCAATTTCTTTTTCATTTTATTCAAATATCTCCCATTACTGAAAACACATGGTTTCAGCAAACAAATCACAGCAGAAAGTAATTCAGCCTTACCAAACCTAACCATACCCACTGGCATTGAGCAGCTTCTGACTCAGAGCAACCCTCCTTGGGTTTCCTAGGTGATAAAGCTTTACGGAAGTGGATTGCTTCATCTTCCTTCCATGGAGTGGCTGGCAGGTTTGAACCACCAACCTTCTGGTTAACAGGCAAATGCCTTAGGCATTGCGCTACCAGTCCACCTTAATTCAGCCTTGGAGGGGTTAAAATAACAATCTTTTATCCAGGTTCGCTCATCTGCAAGTTTGCTGGGACCCAGATGTCCTAGGCTTCTGACTGCATTTGACTGGGCTTCACACTAAACCTCTGGATGAGTTTAGGTTTGATCTACCTGTCTCTCTTTTCAGATCCTGGTCTGTTTAACACATTCTCTCTTTTGATCTTTGTAATAGCACAATAGAAGACAGATGAGATTTTCTCTATTATCAGAAAAAAATTAGCAATAATGTTGATGAGATAGTGTTCCAAGAGTTCTGCCTGAGAATGTCCCATGTATCTTCATGTTTGCTTTGTGTCCTGTACTGTCTCCTGAGGCTTTGCCATAGGATACCCATATATTGCTGAATAGAGTTTGTACACACACTAGAACCTTCAGTATTCATAGTTTTGCATTTCCATGTTGGTTTTAATATTGGAGACTTTTTCCAAAGTGTAGATGGTAGAATCTTTTCTCTTGGAAATGTGTGAGTATATATGTATGTGTGTGCGTGTGTGTGTGTATATACATATATATATATACACATACACACATATACATATATATATATATATATATATATATATATATATATGCACACAATACATCATATTCATGCATATGTAACTTATATATAACTTTATATAAAACAGGAAATAAAGACAATGGTTGCCCACCACCAGAGCTCTCAAGTATTTTGAGGAATGAAAAAAATTTATAGGAATTAAGTTTAATAGAAAATACATTACCCCTGAAGAATCAATGGAGCTTAGAAGACAAACAACTTTTAAATTATACTTTCCCAAAAGTAAAGCTACTAACATCATCATTTAGTATTTTTATTATTTAATAATAAAATACAAATAATAAAAATAAAATGTATGCTGATAAATTCATAGCATTCTTTGAAATAATCTCTTTTAAAATTTATATCATTATCATTATTCTTCCTTTGGTGTTCTCAGTCATGCCATGTCTAAGAAGTAGCTACCAAATGATTTGTACGGTTTTATTGCTTCTTTCAAAATTTTATACATCAAAATTTCACATCTACCTATTTTGGAATTACCTGAAATCCAAAGGGGTTCTCATATCTGTGGCTCCTTTAAGTAAAGATTGCTGTCATGTATCCAAACCTCTAATGGCCAATTGTCAATTGTACCCAAAGCAAGGCTGAATTATTATTATTACTTTAAAATTAAGAACACATGTTATCTTTATGGGTTGCAAAATTTTGTTTCCTGTGAGTCAACAATCGTTTCAACTTTTATGGCCATGGCCAGTTACCTCCCAAGTATACTTAAAACATAAAATCTTTTCCCAGGAGGCAACATCTCAAACTTTGTAACCTCTAAGCAGATTTACCTTAGAATATTTCATTGCAAACCTCAACATTACAGATCTGCCAGGAATATACAGCATAGGGTAAAAAAAAAAAAAAAAAAAAAGTTTTTCTTCTTTTCTGATTTGGAGTGAAGAATAAAAAACAGGAATAAATAATGGCTTGGGATTTGGCTTATCAATACCTGAGCTTATTAAGTAATCTGTCTTCATGCTTACTTAGTGCTATGAAGTTCCTAAATAGCTTATAAACCAGAATACAAATATAACAGTGAAACTGCTCACTTATTTTTATCCAGCCATATCATTAGCAAAAATTCTCTTCTGACATGAATCAAAATAATATTTTAACTGTTACTAGCTTTGAGTTACTTTGAAACTATTGTCTAGTATTAAAACTCCAGTAGTCAAATTCCTTATGAATATTGCCATTAACAATGTAGAGAATTTGAGTCTTGTGTGCAAATGATTATTTTTTATTATTTTTCAAAAATAAAGAATGGAAAGTAAGAATTTTGAAAACTTAACTGCTCTGTAAATCTTCTGTTCTCTGGACTGCACATTTTCTATCATTAAGGGATTTTGGCTGGTACCCATGCAAGTAGACTTGTATTTGTGGCTTCCACTTGAAGATAAGCAAAACTTTCTTAGAATGTACAGTAACTTCAAAGTTTTGAGTGACATCAAACTGTGGAGAGACCCTGGGAGAAAATAAGGAGCACCAATTTTCCAAGGGATGTGAGATTCTCATCTCATTACCCTACACAAATCCCCAGTTCTCTGCCCTTGTTAGGATTCCTTTATCAAATGATTTATCATTTCTCCTAAAAGGGACTTTTGAAAATGTATTTTTTCCTTTTCAGGTCTGTTATTCCCATTGATTCTTATTTCCATCTCACTTAGTTATCCAAGCTGCTATAACAGAAATATCACAAGTGGATAGCTTTAACAAGCAGAAATTTATTCTCTCAGGGTTTAGGAGGTTAGATATCTGAAATCAGAGTGATTTCATCAATAGGTGAAGATTTTCTCTCTCTTTTGGCCCTGGAGGATGGTCTTTGTCTCCTTTCAACATATGTGGGCCTGGCATTCCTTGGCATCAAACTTCCCCTGGATCTAGGAGGTTCTAAGCTCAAGGGCCCTGTGTCCAATGGTCATGTTCCATTCCAAGTTCTCCTTTCTTTGTGGTACTGAGGTCCCTCTGAACTCTGCTCACTTGTTTAATCTCTTTATATCTCAAAAGATTGACTCAAGATATAATTTAATCCTGCAGATTATACCCTGCCTCATTAACATAACTGCCTCTTATCCTACCCCATTAACATCATGGAGGTCAGAATTTACAACACATAAGATAATTACATCAGATCACAAAATGGAGGAAAATTACATTATACTAAGAATCCTGACCTACCCAAGATGACACATATTTTGATAGGACACAATTCAATCCATAACATTGAGTTTTGCTTCTTCCTGAGACAAAACCATTTAATTAGCCCTGATATTTCAGTATTGTAATAACAGAAGTAAAATACTAGAGACATGAATTTCCTTCCCTCTGATATTTCTACATTTTTTTTCAAAAAGGTCTCTATATAAAGCTGCAATTTGGCAGTTGGGAAGATTTCTATTGGTTTCCATTAGGAATGAATGTTTGTGTTTGCCTACAATTGTAGTAATGCTAAGCACCAATGACTCGCACATCCATGTCTTCATTCATACAATAAACATTTATTGAGGCTTATTATGTTTCAGGCCTATGGATGTAAAACCAGAATTGAAAGAGAAGGCATTTCTCAAATTTTAAGAGGAAAAGACACAAAGTAAGAAAGGAACAGAATGAAATAAATGAGTACATTTTACTTACTCATACATGATCTTCAGCTGCATGGTCCTACTTGCTTCTAAAGTGCATGATACAATTAACACCTGTCTCTTACCTAGTGCCCACTATGCCCTACTCTCTGATGCTAAGTGCCTCCTTTGTGTCTGTTACAGCACACAGTATTCACCTGGCAACCACATGGCTACAAGGTGAGTTGCAGCACAGGCTAAGTGACTGAAATCTGAAAGAAAGAATTCAAACAGTGTTTGGCATGCCAGTTATACTGCTATAGTTGCAGGTGTGGTTATGCAATGCTTGTGATTCCTGTCTTGCACTGAGGGCTAAAATATTACTCCTAGAACCGGCATTATTTCATACTCTCAGAACACATATTGTGCAGAAACACAGTATTTAAATGGGGAAATCAGACTTACATTTAGACAAAAGTAGTAATAGTAAGCATATAGTTATCTGTAAGCGTAATTTTTAAGTTTATTGATCCTCTAAGATTAATAAACATTAGGAATATAGGCACTGCTACCACACAGAATAAGTTTCAATTGAAATAGGGGTATTGACACCAGTCTCAAAATCTTAAACAAGATACTTAAGTATTTTACTCAAATACCCAAAAGTCAGACTCACTTAGGGACTCAACAAAAGACATTTTGGTATATTTGGACTTAGGAGCACCTTCTTAAGAATAAATCACTAATAAACCAAATAAATAAATAAATAAATAAACTGCCATCAAGTCAATTTTGACTCATAGTGACTATATAGGACATAACAGAAATGCCCCCTGGGATTTGAAAGGCTATAAATCTTTTTCAAAGCTGACTTCCAGGCTGGGATGTATGAATGGCTGATCTTTGTCTAGAAGCTGAGCGCTTTAACCACTGTGCCATGAAAGCCCCACATCACTAATAATCTTTTTGTTTTGGCTACTTCATGCTGCTCTAACAGAAAATACCACAAATGGGATGGCTAGATAAAAACAGGGATTTATTCTCCTTCAACATTGTAGGATAGAAGTCCAAGTTCAAAGTGCCAAGGTCTAGGGGCTGGGTGAAAACCCCTCAACCTTGGGCTTCAGCTCTGCCTCCTGCTCCCAGCCCACTGAAGGTGGAGGCTTTTCTTCACTCAGACAACTGCTGGTTGACAAACCCAAGGTCGACAAGTAAAGGGGCACAGTCCCAATATTACCACAAACACAACAGGCCATTAATTCAAGTCCAGAAAAAGTCTCAAGATTGGCAGGGCATGGCAGGCTGCTGAACAACAACTTGGCTATGTGCAGAGTTCAAGCATGCCTAAAAATTACAGATCATTCCTAAATCTTCTCCTCATATACTGGGAGCAGACCGCATCCCTAAGGCAGTTACTCAAACTGCTCACAGTAGATTCTACCATGGTGGTGATTACCAGTCTTATCATGGGGAATACTATATCTAGCTGCCCAGCATCTCAAAACCAGGTCCAACCAAATTTACACATAACCTTAAGTACTACACCTTTATTCCATTAAACTGGGTTATTTGTTATGTATGTCACCATAATCTCAAAAATTACTATATAACCACTGTAGTCAAAATAGCCTCGTATTAGTACAATGACAGATGCATAAAACAATGGAACAAAATTGCAAACCCAGAAGTAAATCCATCCAACTGTGGACAGCTGATCTACAAAAAGAGTTGAAGTCCATTCAATGGGGAAGAGATAGGCTCTTTAACAAATGGTGCTGGCAAAACTGGATATCCATTTGAAGAAAAATGAAACAGGATCCATATCTCATACCATATATAGAAATTAACTCAAGATAGATCAAAGACCTAAATGTAAAACCTAAAACCACAAACATCTTCAAAGAAAAAATTGGAGCAAACATAGGGACTCTAAAAAACACGGCATAAACACACTATCAAACATAACCAAAAACACACAAATAGAAGACAAAGTAGACTATTGGGACCTCCTAAAAATTAAACATTTACACGCATCAAAAGAGTTTGCCAAAAGAGTAAAAGAGTACCTATGGACTGGGAAAAAATTATTCATAAGACATACTGGACAAGGGACTAATCTTTAAAACATAAAAACTTCAACACCTCAACAAGAGAAAGGCAGACAATACAACTAAAATTTGTCAAAGGAAATGAAAAGACACTTCACCAAAGACAACCTCCAGGAGGCTAACAAGCACATGAAGAAATGCTTGTGATCACTAGCCATTACAGAGATGCAAATCAAACAATGAGATATCATCTCACCCCAGCATTAATGGCAAAGTTAAAAAAAAAAAAAGAGAACAACAAATGTTGGCAAGGATGTGGAGAGATTGGAAACCTTATACACTGCTGGTAGAACTGTAAAATGGTACAACCATTCTGCTAAGCAGTGTGATACTTCCTTAAGAAGTTGGAAATAGAAATGCCATATGATCCAGAAATCCCACTATTAGGTATGTATCCTAGAGAAATAAGAGTCATAACACAAACAGATGATGTGCATACCCATGTTCATTGCAGCATTATTCACAAAGCTAAAAGATGGAAAGAACTGAAGTGCCCATCATTGGATGAATGGATAAACAAACTATGATTCATACATACAATGGAATACTACACAACATTAAAGAATAATTATGAATCTGCAAAACACCTCATTACATGGATGATCCTGGAGGACACTGGACTCAGAGAAACGAGTCAAGTACAAGAGGATAAATACTATATAATACCACTCCTGTAAAAAGTTAAGAAAAGGTTCACATACAGAAACAGCAATTCACTGACGTTTACCAGAGGTGGGAGGGGAAGAGAGGGTAAATCACTAACCAGGGGGTAGACACGTATTAACTTGGGTGAAGGGAAAGAAAAACTGGGAAAAAAAAAGACATGCCAGATGTTCTTTATTTGATTTATATTAATAGTATATTATTAACTTGTGATAGAAACCTTTCTTTGTCTTAGAAAACAGTGAATCCAATTTATTATCTATGCATTAAAGACAAGTTAATTATAATGATATGATTTTGAGCTGGGGGCATAAAGTAACAACTTTTGCTTAACCATTTCTGTAAAAGTATCTCTTGATCTGGATGTTTGCTGGCTTCTATGCAAAGACAGTTTAAAAAATTGTAATACATTTCTCAAGGAACTTGCTGTCCAAACATGTGCCACAGATCCTCAGGAAGAGTTTAAACCATTTTTGAAATGTTAACTAAAATTTAGGAGATAGTAATTGTTAAGATGAAACAGTTTGAAGATTGATTTTATTGCCCTGTCATCTAAATGGTCTAGTCTCACATAGATTTAGTCAAAGAAAAAAAAGCAGAGGAGGTAACTTTATAACAGTGCACATTGAACACATGTACTTTATCAAGAAAGTAAATAATAAAACTTGCAAATTTCTTGAAGCGGTGAAATAAATCGAGGGTAAGGAAATAAATGATGATCTGTGACTTGAATTTTTTACTAACACCTCCAGTGTGTAAGAGAATGGCATCATAACACTGAATGCTTACCTGCTCTTTCAGTTGAAAAACGTATAATATCAGTATTATTAAAAATGCTCATTGGTTGTCAATTTACATGCAATGCTACACTAAACCCTGTACAAAAAGAAAAATTCAGGCAGTGAATTTAAAATCCGAAGTGGATGGAACTAATTGAATAAATCAGCATCAGGTATGTGATACAATAAGTAAAAAGAAATTGATTTTAAAAAATAGGATAATAAACTCATTCAAAAATAAATAACATATGGTGGGGGCTATAAAAGATTTGGTTGGAATGTGAGTAGAAGCATGGGGAAAAGAAGTGGGGCTCACAATGTGATTATATTGGGGTGAAGAGACAAAATGGAGTTCTCTTTGGTTACAGGGTGATGGGATTGCCTAGCATAATGCTTGGAAAAGGGAGTGGGAATATAGAATGGAGGAGATTTGAGAGACTGTGATTAAGATTATAGGAAGAAATGCAAAGCCAATGTCACCAAAAGGAAAAAGCTGAAATAACTTGAAAGTGTAGAACAAAAATTACAGCATTCTAAGGGTTTCTCGGCAAAAGGAGAGGTCAATTTTACTCTTTTTGGTTTTGAATCAAGAAACTAAATTAGAAATAATTCTCGTGTCTGTTTTAAAACCACAAAATTCAGTGAGAAAACTAATTGAGTATATGAGTTATGCTGAAATAATTCTAATTAAAAAACTAGAAGTATTCAAGAGATAAGCAAATGGTAATTTTGCACCCATTATTCAAAATTTTCACTAGAAGGTTATGAACACCAATCAGATTGATTTATTATCAAAAACACAATGTATGTGTTTCTTCCTTTCTTTATTCATTTTTCTATTATATGCCCTTCCAGAGCACTTGACTGCTAACCAGAAGGCTGGCAGTTCAAACCCACCAGCCACCTGGAAAGAAGACTGAGCATCTACTTACATAAAGATAACACCTTGGAAACTCAAGCTGGGGTCGCTATAAACTGGAGTTGACTCGACAGCAGTGAGTGTGGTTTTCTTGGTTTGTAAACATTTTTTGGAGATCTACTTATAGTGACCCGCATTGAGTTTCTGAGACTGTAAATCTTTCTAGAAGTAGATGGTTAGCAGCCAAATGCCTTAACTACTGCTCCACCAGAGATCCTAATAAACTAGTACAGCATCCAAATCTAATGCATTACTCTCCAGTAACTCAAACTAAACAGTCCCATTCTGGTTTCTCTCCCTTTTATCAACATATTTAGTTTGCAGTTCAGTTTTTCAGTGTACTGATACATTGGATTTTAAAAATAATCAGTTTTCTATCACATACAGATTTTTAAAAGGCAGAGAGAGACAAAGAAAGGAGAGAGAGGAAAAAAAAAAAAAAGATGCTCAAGTCATCTCTATTAGACCCCTGTCGTTGTTGTTTGCCCTCGAGTCCAAACCGACTCATAGCGACCCCTCCTTGGGTTTCCAAGGCGGTATCACTACGCAAGGTAGATTGCCCCATCTTCCTTCTGAGGAGTGGCTGGTGGATTTGAACCACCAGCCTTCTTTCTGGTCAGCAGTCAAGTGCTTTAGGCACTATGTTACCAGTGCTCCTATTAGACCCCTAGGCACCAAATAATTATTACTGGAATATTGTATAGCTGTAATTCCCTTCCCTTTTGCAGTTTTATCTCACATATACGCATATAAAGATATGTGTCATACACGCTGAAAAAATGAAAAACCAAGTTTGGCTGGCTCTCCTGACTTATAGACCAGACATTACAAATAACTACAGTGTCCCCTCTTTTTATCTCAAGATGAGGTACATTAGATACTAAAATGATGATTAGTTTGAGTTTTGAGAAAACAAAGCAAAACAAAACAAAACTGTGTTTTTTTGTTTTGTTTTGTTTTTTAAGGACTCTGACCAGCTGGATATATTTGTATTTAATTTATGGGCACTATAAAGTTGTTTCGGAAGCTACTTCCACAGTGATACTGCCTCGGAAACCCAAGGAGGGGTCGCTATGAGTCTGGTCCGACTCGAGGGCACATAACAGCAACAACAACAAAAAAAGTTGTTTGTTTAAGTGAGTGATTACATACTTACCTTTTTGAAGTCATAAAGAAATATGAATCATAGTTAAGAAACAGTCCCTGTTAAAGATGCTTTCATTTTTATTAAGAAAACTAATGGAATCAACTTAATTTATCATTTGAAAAAGACTGAAAGCATGGCGTGTTTATTTGTTTGGATGAATGATGAAATTCAAAGAGATCTTATTACCAAGGCAATGAAACAAAGTGAACAGTGGTTTGATGAACCCTCTGGTGGTGTAGTACCTAAGGCATTTGACTGATAGCCTGAAGGCTGGTAGTTCAAACCCACCAGCCACTCCTTGGAAGGAAGATTGGACAATCTAATTCTGTAGTGGCATCACCTTGAAAACCCTAGGAGAGGTTGCTATGAGTCAGCTTCCACTTGACTGGCAATGAGAGCAGTAACGTTTGGTAGCACAGAGATTAACACATTCGGCTGCTAACCAAATGGTTGACAGTTCAAACCCACCAATGTCTTTGTAAGAAAAAGATGAGGTAGTCTGCTTCCTTAAAGACTTACAGCCTTGAAAACCCTATGGGAGAGTTCTGCAATGTTGTTTGTGGTCACCATGAATGAGACAGTCTGGAATCAACTAGATGGCACTGAATTTAATAGTATGGCTGCCATGGTCCTGAATTCAGGAAATATTTTCACTACTTTTCCTGTCTCCCTTTTCTTTTTGTCTGTGATGGATATATAGTAATTATATTTTATAAGAATACTAGTGGTGACGGAAGTGCTTCTCCTAATGCAGAAGCTGTAAAGCTATCAGAAGCGCTTTAAGCAAATGTTATCTGTTTTATAGAAGAAATCAATTACCCACAGATTGCTTAAACCAGTGATAGGCATGGTACAGAATAAAATGTGTTAAGTAGAAAAGTTACAGCCATCAACATGTAAGGAATTATATGATATATGAAAGCAATCATTTGTTCAATTTACCTTCAAAACTAAAACAAGTTCTTCTGCATCGGAAATAAAAATGAACCTCTCTCTGAAAAAGGGAACAATTTCCAACTCAATGGAAAAAGTACTGTATAAATTTTAGCCAGCAAGAGTGCTATTAGGAGCATACAACCAGGTTTTCAGAGATAAAGTAGGTGAACTATTTAACATACTTATTTCATAGTAAGCTCAGTTTGTCTTCATCTTCCTGCAATCCAGCATTATGTAATTTTCCAGATATGCCTTGAGTAAAAGGAGTGTGCCAAAAAAGCCCCACATTTTACAACGTTCCTTGTATTGATACAAAAGTCCAAAGAATTTTACTCAATTAAAAATATCTTCAGTATAATTTAAGTTCTAATATCCATTTTTCTTTATTGATACCACACAGCTTAATTTTCTATATTAACAAGAAAAGGTTCAGAAATGGGCTTTTCCTGTCTTAAGAAAAATAAATGTCTCAAAGAGGTCCTGGCCATTATTATATGGAGGACATCATGATTCAAAATGCTCACCAAAGTTGTTAATTGCTCAGGTGGACTTGACATCTTGCTTATGAAATAAGGTCACAATTCTTAGTTATTTCTCCTCTCATTTTTTTTGCATTGTATATTTTAATTTTTAAAGCAAATTAATTCAAATCACATGTAACATAAAAAAGTGATTTCTTAATATTGCAAAACAGGACTCATTTCACCAGATGTGCTGTTAGAGACATCACAATATAACCATCATGTTTCTGTGACTGTCATTGTGGGCAATGACAGCCATGACGAGAGATACCTGCTTAAGGAAGAACTCAGGTTTTGCCTCCTACTTTCTTCTTTTTCAAACTAGGAAGTGTTTACAAGAATTTGCTCACATAATCCTTTAATAGAAGCAGGAGTAATATACCAGCTGGTGCATATCATTCTTTTATAATATTCTGAGGGAGAGTTCTATACTGATTTAATTTTCTTGGGAATAAAATATGTATATTCAAATTTTATGCAAGTCAATTGTCCTTAATGGACACATGTTAATGATAAATTTAAAATACTGCCTTTTTGGAACATTAGTAAGTTAAAATTTTTAAGAAGAGTCACAGTACTCCTTCTTTATTCACTTTTACACAGAAAACAATATTGTGAAAATTCCCAAGTGAAAGACAACACTGCTTGCAATGCTTTTCTCCTCTGCAAACTTATCAGGTTGATATGATGGTGATGTCTTACTGATTATTCACCACAGACCTTCCAGCAGGATAATGCATTCTTAAAATATGAACTTGAAGCTAAAATATTAAATATGCATTTCCTCCTCCTATAGGACATGTTGAAATGCCACATGCTGTTGGTGAGAATGACCCATAAGTGTTGCATTTTCTCCCCCTTGCTCTTCTTCTCCAGAAACAGTTAGTGTGGCGTGCAGTGAACCAAATCAACAACGTGATTCAAGCTGTCTCCTAGCTTCTTGGCTAAAGAAAGGATAAACTATAAAAACTTCCCTCCTACAGCTTTTAGCTCCTGCTTCCCACACTTTAACATCTTCTGTCACCTCTGGCGCTGTTACTGACCCATGCTAAGCTAAACTAAAGGATGATAAGTTTGCTGCCTTTGCCCTTGTCCTGAGGGGCTGCACATTATCCTATCAAGTATCAGTAGCCATTTCTGTGGGATATTTGTCACCCAACGAAGGCCTTTGGAACAAATGAAATGGGCAGCGAATTACAAAAATGTCATTCTCTAAAGGAAATGGATGAAGGCTTTTGTTCTCGAGTAATAAATAGATGCCATAGGCTTATAACACTATTTTTATATTAAATTTGACAGGGTTACTATTTCCAGTTCATTAAGGGAACAGCTTGAAAACTATTTGTTTCTGTGCTTTTAAAAATAATGTTGTTTTTCTCTTTTCTTTCCAGTAATAAATATAAACAATACCTGGCAATAGATCCCAGAAATCACAGCTCATGATTAATTTCAAAGTACTTTTTTTGCTAATGAGTGTTTTTAAAATGTACAAAAATCATTTTAAGGAGAAATTTTGAGATTACAAATGGATTATATAAGAGACACCCATATATGAGTTTTAAAAGCCTGATTTATACCTATTCCTCCTTTCTTTATAAATCACCAATATATTACTTCCTTTTCTCACTTTTCTCATACATTATAGTTTTACAGGGCACCATGATAAATATGCCATGGACAAAGGTCAAGCAAAGGATAATAACTCAATTTCTTAAATGAAAGCTTCAAAGTAAATCCTCTGTGTTTAACAGCAGTATACAGGGGTCAAGATGACAATGTCCCAGACTAAAGAATAAAATGTGTGTTAATACCATTGAGCCTCAGTACATTGGTTAAAAGGGTGTACTTGGACAGATATACTTAGATGTTCTTTGAAGTGGAACTTGAGCAAGATACATAATACATGAAAATATGTAGTATCATATATTTTTTAATGCACTTATATTTTGTCATTTAGCAGATTGAGCTGAAAGCATGGTAGTTATTAACTATTTCTATTATAGTATGTATATTTCCTCTATAGCATCACTTATCCAAAGATTTTACAATCAAGCTACCTTTCACTTACTATGATTTATTCTCTCCTAGGATTTACTTTTGTTAAACAAAATTTCTCAGATAAGCAAGTGACAATAATTCATGGGATTTTTTTTAAAACATTGTTGATTTCACCTACTAGTATATTGATGTACTCACCAGCCACTCCTCGGAAGGAAGGTTGGGCAATCCTATTTCCGTGGTGATATTGCCTTGGAAACCCAAGGAGGGGTCGCTATGAGTTGGGGCCGACTCGATGGCAAATAACAATAACGACAACAGCAACAACAGTATATTGATGAAGACTCTTAATAGTTATGATACATTCTTTGTGAAAATAAATTAATAGTGAAATAATTTATCTGGTCTCTGATTTTACTTTTTGAATCCTAGCTCTTGGGGTATATACCATGTTGCATATCTTAAATTTAGTCAATATTTTTACCATATTTTGACAGAATTCATTAGGAAAAACACTTAAATTTGGATAAACTAATTCAAACTTTCAATTAGGTCAAAGTCATCATTTCTTACAGGCAAATGATTGAAAAAAATTAACTATGAGTTATACTTCTTCAGTGGACATTATTTTGTATATATGTGTATTTTCCCTTGTTTTTTTCTCAGCACGTCAACATAAAAACACATGGCCTCGTGAACTCTATGATTGTATGAGCTTTGTATGAGCCTTGATAGGGGGCACTATGGGAGCCAAACTCTTTTCAAAGTATACCTAAGCATGCCAGTCTACTTTCATACATTTAACACATTTACTGAGGCACAAGGAACCCTTGTGGTGCAATGGTTAAGCACTTGGCTGTTAAGCAAAAAGCTGGCAGTTTGAACTCACTAGTAGCTCTTCAGGAGAAAGGTGTGACAATCTGTAAGGTTTACAGGCATGGAAACCATATGGGGCAGTTGTACTTTGTCATATAGGGTCACCGTGTATCAGAATTGACTCAATGGGTTTGTTTTGTTTTACTGAGGCTCAAAGGTATGAAGCCTTTAAACACACATTTTAATCTCTGGCTGTTTTAATCACTGGATGGATCACTCTCATCTTGATCTCTATGTACTACTATGTGAGTCATCCAATACTCATCTTGTAATCTTTCCCTGACAAGTTACCTTTTCCAGCTTGCAGCTAATAACCCCTTATCCTTAAACATGTACATTTCTTGACTAAATATAGTTACTGATTTACCCACATGAGAGGTATGGTAGTTGAATTGTGTGTCAACTTGGCTGGGTCTGGGTTTGAATGGCTGGGTAGTTGGATGTAGTTATTTCCCATGATGAGACTGGTAATCAACTCCAAGGTGGAATCTACTGGAACAGCTGAGTAGTTGCCTTAGGGATGTGGTCTGTGTCTAATATATAAGAAGTAGCTTTGAGGAAGGTCTCTAGTTTTTGACACATTGAATCATGTATGTTGCTGAGTCATTGTTCAGCAGCCTGCTATGTTGTCTGTCCTCCAGGGATTGTTAGTGGACTTGAGTTAGTGGTTTGCCATGTGGTTTGATAATTTTGGGACTGTGCCATTTTACTTGACAAACTTGGGTTTGTAAGCTTCAGCAGTCAGCAGCTGCCTGAGTGAAGAGATGCCTCTAGCTCCAGTGAGCCTAGAGCAAGAGGCAGAGCTGAACCCCAAGGATGAAGGGCCTTCATCCAGCCCCTAGATCTGGCACTTTGACCTTGGACTTCTAGCCTCCTAAACAGTAAGAGAATAAATCCCTGTTTGTCAAAGCCATCCCATTTGTTATGTTGTCTGTTAGAGTAGCACTAGAGGACCAAAACAAGATGCAAAAGTGTTTGAAAACTACATATTCTTAAGAATAATATAAAGTTTGGAGAACTAAACTTTTGGGAGCTCTGGTAGCATAGTGGCTAAGACACTTGCCCGCTAACCAGACGGCTGGCGGTTCAAACCCACCCGCCACTCCAGCCACTCCTCGGAAAGGTTGGGCAATCCTACTTCCATAGTGATACTGCCTCGGAAACCCAAGGAGGGGTCGCTATGAGTCAGGTTTGACTTGACGGCACATAACAACAACAACAAACTTTTAGAATAATCAACTCTGAAGAATAAAATGTTTATTTATCTTTACAAATGGAAAAATTATCATTAATATTACGTATCTTTGTATTAGGGGTTCTGGTGGCATAGTGCCTAAGGCACTTGACTACTAACAAGAGGGCTGGCAATTCAAACCCACCAGCCACTCCTCAGAGGGAAGATTGGATAATCTACTTCCATAGAGAGACTGCCTCAGAAACCCAAGGAGAGGTCGCAATGAGTCGCAATTGACTTGCTCGTAAAGAGGTTTTTTTTTTTTTTTTGTATCTTTCTATTTAAAAAAGAGTAAACAGATTAAACAAAAAACTATGGTAAATTAAAAATTAATAAATAATTGTTAAAACATTACAGTAGGTTACTTAAAGAGTTTGATTGATTTCCATTTCTGTTGATCTTTAAAAAATGTTTCCATCCTATTTTAGATTCTGTTTAGCTCTGTCCCATCAAAAGGAATTAAAGTCCAAAGTATTTGCAGTGCTTTTTTGCCTAAATAGTTATTGTTTATGATTTCGTTTCTATCTTGATCTAACTTCTTATGTAAAGATATTTCTCAAAGGCTACCAGTTTTCTGTTATCATATGTGAAGATCATTTTAAAATAGATTGATTTTTCATTCCCTTGATTTGAATTGTTTCATTTAGATAATAGGTTTAAAACTGAGATTCTTATTTCTTTTTTTTATTATTATTATGATTTGGGTGAAGGTTTACAGAGCAAATTTACTTTCCGTACGGTGGTTCACATATACTTTGTCTCATGACATTGACCACAGTTTACCACAATGCAACAGCTCCCCTCCCACTTCCTCCTCATAGTTACCTCTTCCCT
>NW_006921674.1:4709430-4747143 GCF_000298275.1 Orycteropus afer afer | reverse complement strand
TGATGTGAAGGTTTATCATTTTTCTTTGAGGTTACCCTATGATTCATAATTTTCTTCCTGAGTTTAGAACAGTCCATTCTATCTTGCAACTCTCTTAACTTCCTCACCATTTAGAAGTTCTGTAACTACACCATCTTTTCCCTCTCTCTGTTTGTAGTTTTCCTCACTTGCCAATTCTCTGGTTCCCTGTTTACAATCTTGTAACCTCATTTTACTTTGGATATGTCCACAGCTGTGGTTTCTGAGTTATGTCATCTTATGTATTAATGGTCGGTTGTCATTTGCTATTTTTGGTTCTCTGTTCAAAGCGCTCCCTTTAGCATCTCTTGTAAGGTCGGTCTCGTTTTAACAAATTCCCTTAGTTTCTGCTTATCTGGAAATCTTCTAATTTTACCATCATATTTGAGGGACAGTTTTTCTGGGTATATAATTCTTGGTTGAAAATTTTTCTCTTTCTGGGTTTTATTTACACCATCCCATTGCCTTCTCACTTGCATGGTTTCTGCTGAGAAAGCAGAGCTTATTCTTACTGGCTGTCCTTTGTAGGTAATGTTCTGTTTTTCCCATGCTGCTTTCAGGTTTCTGTCTTTGTCTGTGGTTTTGATGAGTTTGATGATGATGCGTCTTGGTGATTTTCTTTTGGGATCTAGGCTGTGTGAGGTTCATTGGACTTCCTGAATTGATATATTCTCATCTTTCATCATATCAGGGAAGTTCTCCTCAAGCAAATCCTGGACAATTTTCTCAGTGGTTTTGTTTTTCTCTTCCTGTTCTGAAATTCCTATGACACATAAGTTATTCCTTTTGATGATGTCCCACATGAACCTTAAGCTTTCTTCATTTTGTTTTGAATTTTTTTTCTGATTGATCTCTTTCCAAAGAAGTATTCAGATATTTGTCTTCAATCTCATTCATTCTGTCTTCCATCATATCAATTCTACTCCTTTGCCCTTCCAATGTGTTATCCATTTCTGACAATTTAGTATTAATCTTCTAGATTTCTGTCTGTAGATTTAGAATCATTTCTAATTTTTCATTTATTTTGTCATTTTGTTCTTATATTTTCTTCCAAAATTCTTCTAGGGTTTTGTCTGTGTTTTCTTTGGTCTGTCTCTCCATCCTTTGAAGATACCTGGAGATAATTCTTTTGAATTCCTTATCAGAGAGTTCCAATGCTGCTTCTTCCTCAGGGATGTGTTCTGGGTCTGTATCCTATTCTCTTGTTTCTACCACTTTATCCTGCTTCTTTGTGTGGACTGTAATGGTCTGTTTTCTCCGAGGCATCGTGACATTGTTGTATTTGGATCTCTATTAACTGTTTGTGAAGAGCAGCCAAGGGTGATTCAGGCTCTTCTTGATGGGTTTTTATTATTGGCCCTTTGGCAGAGAAGGAGGTAGTGGCTGTCACTCAGTAAGTGAAGTCGCAGGAGGTGTGGGTGTAGTTGTGCCTTCTGGGGACTGTTGCTGTCTCCCACTTTTCAGTCTTGCAGGTCCGTAGTGTCCTTGGGGTTGCCGGAAAGCAGAACATGTTCTTAAGACCCAGGAATCTGCGAGCATGCTGTCTCTTTAAATATCCAAATTAGTCAAGCTGCTTTTAAACCTTCAAAATGGCAGCTTCCTCCTTACCGGCAAAAATCCACAGCTCAGCCCACCTTTCTCTCCACCTTCTCCATTTATTCCCCAGCCACCAGAGCAGTCCTCTGTGTAGTCCCTGGCTAGCAGGGCTGATTTTTAGGTTAATTCTTAGGTACTACCACCACTCGGGAATCTCCAAGCTGTCTGTGCCTTCAGGATCACTCAGGATCGCTGCCAGACTGCACCTCTGGATGTCTCCTTTTTTGGTATTTTCACACAAATTCTTCTGCTAGTTGGGGTTTAGTCCACTTCTATATCCTCCCTTTCAAGGATCAGGGGTCCAAGATTATCTTATGTGTCTATGTTAATTGGTTTCCCTTTTCTTTGTTGAAGAGGGTCTGTGCAGTCTTTCTGCCTAGTCTGCCATCTTGCTGGAACTCTCGAGATTCTTATTTCTAAATAACTTCTAGTTTCCTTTTCTCCTGATCTCCTGCTACACTGTAGGAAACAGTAAGTCAAAGCCAAGAGCACATCAGTGGTATTGTGGGGAAGGCCAAGGGAAGGAAATAGTGACAACAACCAAAAAGAAATAAGCTCCCCCACCTACTGGTGAAACTGAGCATTATTCAGCTATATTTGAGTCAAAGTCTTCAGAGTAAGAAAAGCAAATATAAAGCTAAACATACTGGCAAGAACTTGGTAGCCTATGGCTCCTACAAGAACAAGAAGATGGCAAACAATTGGGTGGCAGGTTCAGAACTATGGCGGCCTAATGAAAAGATAGTCTACACCCACAGCCATCTTATTTGAGCTGATGAGCAAGAAAGAATTTGACAAAATGGAGCAAAAGTGGGAGAATTTTAGTAGTTATTTGATAATTTATTAAAGTAATAACAATAAGATATTTTGGAATAAGAATACTTGTCTTTATTTGCCCATACTTTGGAGAGAAAGGGCAGAAAAGTTATAAAATGGCTTTTTCTGGTGATCGTTAAGAATGGACAAATGTTACTATTTGAGTAAATTCCATCTTGTTATGAGCACCCCTCTCTTCATTCCTTTTCAAACCAGATGGGTAGCCCTCTTAAATTTAGCTATTGAATACTTCAGAAATCCATACATACTTTTTAATTTGTTGTTTCTATTCAAACATAAGCCATATTATGTCTTTCTCTAACCCAGATTGCTACTAAAAGCAAAACAAAGCTCAGAATCTGTTAGGCTTCCCTCTGTTTTCTCTCCACCTCTTATAATTCTGTATAATATTACAAGGCAAGTCTTCATAAGTCACTGTTCCCCAACGCCACCCTTCCAAAACCTGAAGCACTACAGCACATGAACCATGTTGCTACATCTAGCTCTGTGAACTTGGCCAGGCTGCCTAAAATTTTTATGACAATTTTCCTCACTCAGAAAAGCAGAATTAATAATAACATCACTTTCAAAGAGTTGATGTTTTGAAAATACCTAAGTTTTTGTAAAGTTTTCCCAAACTATTTATCATGATATACTCCTTCCCCAAATAGGAATATTTGGTGGATATTTTTGTTAACCTCTTCTAAATAATATGTTATCTATCCTTTGAATTTTCTGATATTTAGAACTTGTGCTCAAAAATACTTAAAATGCTAGCTATATTTTGAAAATAATTTGTGTGTCTTAGTAAAAAAAAAATATGAACTAATTTTAACACCTACTTCATATCTACATCTATATGTTATAGACACTTGGAGCTGTAAGTGGTTTGAAAGTGTAAGTGGTTTAATAATCATGTATATTAAAATGGATTGAGGTGTTTTTCTATACATTGCTATCTAAAAAGATGAAGATATGTAATAAGTTTTACCTCCTTGCCTTTAAGCCTTGTGTTCCTCCTAGGTCTTCTTTTGTTTGATCATTTTGTTCTGACCTCCCCCTTACTGTATTTTGCCCTTCTCTTTACAAAAGTTAATATGTGTCTACCCTCTAGTTAGCAATTTACCCTCCCTTTTGCTCTGACCCCTGGTAACCATCAGAGACTGTTCTTTATCTGTGTAAAATCTTTTCTTGAGTTTTTATAATAGTGGTCGCATACAATATTTGTTCTATGGTGATTGATTAATTTTACTGAGTTTAATGTCCTCTTGGTTCATCTATGTTATGAGGTGTTTCTCAGATTTGTCATTATTCTTTAATGTTGAGTAATAGTCCGTTGCGAGTATATACCTTAGTTTGTTTATCCGTCCATCCATTTTTGGGCACTTAGGTTGTTTCCATCATTTTGCTACTGTGAATAATGCTTCAATGAACATGAATGTGCATATATCTATTTGTGTCATGGCTATTATTTCTGTAGGATATATACTTAGTAGTGGGATTGCTGGATCATATCAAAAGTATTTCTAACTTTTTAAGGAAGACCCATACTGTTTTCCACAGTGGTTGTACCATTCTACACTCCCATCAGCACACTGTATGAGGATTTCAGTCTCTCCATATCCTCACCAGCAGTTGTTTTCTATTTTTTTGAACATTGCTATTAAGAGTGGGGTGAAAGGATGGCTCATTGTTGTTTTGATTTGCACCTCTCTAATAGTTAATGATCATGAGAATTTCCTCATGTGTTTGTTGGCTACCTAGATGTCTTCTTTGGTAAAATGTTCATGTCCTCTGCCCATTGTAAATTGGATTTTTTGTTTTGAGATGTTCGAGTTTTCTATAAATTTTAGAGTTTAGTCTCATGTCCATTATGTTGTTGCCAAAAATTTTTCCCAAAAAAGGATTACAATAAAAGCTCTTGGATAGAGTGGGAAAAAAATGTGGAACAAAATTCAAAAACATAAAGAAGAACAGGCTTACTGGTCTGACAGAAACGGGTGATACCCCCAGGACTATGGCCTTTAGTCACTCTTCAAGCCTGGAACTAAACTTACACCCATGGCTCAACTTTCAACCAAACAATAGATTGGTCTATACAGTGAAAAATAACACCAAGGAGGTACATGCTCCTCAGAAAAGCCAACCATATGAGATCCAAAGAGCAGCATTTGCCAAGGGATAAAGCTCAGAAGGCAGGAATGGATGGGAAGAAAAGACTAATGGAAATGGTAAACACAGAAGGAAATGGGAAGAGTGCTATTACATTGTAGGGATTGCAATCAATGTCACAAAACAAAATATGTATGAATTATTGAAAGAAAAACCAATTTTCTCTCTAAACTTTCACCAAAATCACAAAAATAAAAAGCAAAAGCAAAAAAAAGAGTCTAAGATGCTTATTAAATATAAGACCAGTTCTACTTAAGGCACTCAAGGCTTAGTGAGATACTCTAAACTTAGTTATCTTACATACGGTTTTTATACCTGCATAAATATCATTTTTTGTTAAAAACACAATAACTACCACATTTATTCATTCTTGAGGAAGAATGATGCAGGTTGATTTTACTGTCATCTTAATTTTCAGATGATCATATTAAAGTAGAATCACAAGCTTGTGCTGTCAACAATACATAGTAAAATAAAATGTAGATTGTACCCTAAATGCATGACTTTAAAAGGGAAGTAAACTATCTGCTTTTAAATTATTCGGTTTGTGTTGACATAAACTGGCATAAATGACTAATTTTTAAAAGTTTACTTTCCAAATTTAACTTTGAACTGCCACACAACAAACATCTCTGGTTAAAAATTACTTTGCAAAAAGTCATAAAATGTGCATTATATATACATTTAATATAAAGAGAATTCTTCAAATCATAATATATTAATTAGCTGCATGATATAGCAAGCCACAATTAGATTACTTATTGAACTAATTTAATTTGCACAGTGGCAGCTAATTTAAAGGAAGCATTCTCTTTGCAAGCTTCTTTTTAGAAATTGTTAAGTACAAATTATTAGTCTAGGACTTGAAAGCACTCCTTCTCCCTCCCTCTCTTTCAGAGAGACACTTTGTAATACGTTAAGTTTAATGAAGAGAGATTTTTAAAAGAAGAGGAAAAAACTGGATGAAAAACCACTGGAAGAAGAAAATGAATCTAAGATTCTATATCCTGATGCCCTTTCCAGGTTGCTTTTGAAATCAATACAACATCTATGGATTAGGGTGAGAAAGAACACACCTTAAGTGCATTGCTGAGATACACTTAGAACAAACAAATAGAGACTAAATCCCATTTCCCACAGCCTTACATGCTTCTTTATTTACTCAGCTATTTATAAAAGAAAATATTCCCCACATCCCAAACAAGATCAAATAATAAAGTGGACATTATAGCTATTATGCAGAGTGAAATGATGGAAAATGCATTTATATTATTGCAAATATATTTTGAGAATGACATAAAAACTGCCATGCAGAGGTTTGTTGAAAAGAATAAATGACCCAATTGTCTTAATGCTAATTGATAAGGAATAAAACTTTGCCACATAAACAGAGGCCTAAAATATTCCAAAGCAAAACATTATGCCAAAATAAAACTATTGCAGATGTATTTTATAAGACATTCTAATTAAAAAATGATATTTATAATCCCAATATACCAATGGGTTTAGCAGTGGAAGGGAATAATAAAAGCAATGAAAGAATATAGGAAAACCCTTCTTCCTTAAAATTTAGTTCTGGTATGTTGTTGTTTTGTGAGGTGCTGTCAATAGGTTCCTACACTACATAAAACAGAACAAAACACTGCCCATTCCTGCACCAGCCACACAATCACTTGAGCTCACTGTTGCAACCACTGTGTCAATCCATCTCATTGACGGTCTTACTCTTTTTCATTGACCCTAAACATTCCCAAGTATGATTTCTTTCTCCAGGTACTGGTTCTTCCTGATAACATGTCCAAAGTACATGAGATGAAGTCTCGTCATCTTTGCTTCTAAAGATCATTCAAGCTGTACCACTTCTAAGACACATTTATTCATTCTTCTGGCAGTGCATGGTATATGCAAAACTCTTCCCCAACACCGTAATTCATAGGCATCAATTCTTCTTCAGTCTTCCTTATTCACTGTCCAGTTTTTGCCTGTATATGAGCTGATTGAAAACATCATGGCTTGGGTCAGGTTTACCTTAGTTCTCAGGATGACATCTTTGCTTTTTAACGTTTTAAAGAAATATTTTACAGCAGAGTTGCCTAATGAGACACGCCATTCTATTTCTCAACTCTTATTTCCATGGGTATTGATTGTCAATGCAAATAAAATTAAAACCTTGACAACTTCAATATTTTCTATGGTTGTCACAATGGTGCTTATCTGTCTAGTTGGAAGGATTTTTGTTTTCTTTTTGTTGAGTTGTAATCCATACTGAAATATATAATCTTTGATCGTCATCAATTAATGCTTCGTGTCTTCTTTGCTTTCAGCAAGATTGTGTCATCTTCTTATCACAGGTTGCTAATGAGTCTTCCTCTATTTTGATGCCACATTCTTCTTCATAAAGATCAAATAAGTAGGATAAAAGGATACAACACTGACAAACACCTTTCTTCATTTTAAACCATGCAGTATGCCCTTGTTCTATTTGAACAACTGCATCTTAGTTTATATACAGGTTCTGTGTTAGCACAATTAAGTGTTGTGTAACTTCCAATTTTCAAAATGTTATTCATAATTTGTTACGATTCACATAGTCAAAAACCTTTGCATAGTCAATGAAACACAGATAAACATCTTTCTAGTATTCTCTTCTTTCAGCCAAGATTATCTAACATCAGCAATGATATCTTTCATTCCACGTATATATAAGGCAAAATCTTTCCCTATTCAAAATATATTATCTACTTCAATAATCTGTGATCATCTGTGCATTATTGGTATGGTTCTCTTATTCTAACCGAAACTTATCAGGAATACATGAAAACATTGGCAACTTAATCAAAAGACATTTCTGAAGTTAGAAGCCATGTTGTCCGTATGTCAAAAGTGTCCTTTGCCTAGTTGTCAAATGAAGGAAACCAGCATCTGGCTGTATAGGCAATGCTCAGATCAAAATTTCTGCTATCAAAGATGTATTGAGCATTTATTTTGTGCCAGGCACTATTCAAAAGCTGCATTTAAATTCTGTGTCATTAATATTCTTCTGCAACAAAACCATGGACAGCTCCAAGGAGGCAGGGAGCAGTGGCAGACTGGGCAGGTGGCTGGAACAGGTCAGGAGGGTGGGGGACAGCCCTAGGTGGCAGGGAGCAGCGGTAGACAGAGCTGGTGGGAACAGGTAGGGGGAAACCCAGGGAGTGAATGGAGCAGCTGGAACAGCTAAGGGAGATAATCATCTGTCGATTTGTCATACTGTGATGGCTGTGTGTTGCTGTGAGGTTGGAGGCTGTGCCAGCAGGGATGCCCACGGTAGACCAGTTTTGGTGGAGCTTCCAGACTGAGACAGACTCAGAAGAAGGAAGAAGCCATCCACTTCTCAAAGAACTGGCCAATGAAAGCCTTATGAATAGTAGTGAAACACTGTCTGATATATTACTGGGTAATTTTATGTATAGGCCTGAAACATTGTCCAATACACTGCCAGAAGATGAGCCCCTCAGGTTGGAAGGCACTCAAAATATTACTGACAAAGAGTTGCCTCATCAGAGAAGAGCTTACTTTAATGATATGGATAAAGTATAGCTTTTGGGGCCTCCATTTGCTGAAGTGGCATGACTCAATATGAATACAAACAGCTGCAAACATCCACTGATAATCAGAATATAGAATGTACGAAGTATGAATCTAGGAAAATTGGAAGTTGTCAAAATTGAAATGGAAGGCATAAAGATTGATATCCTAGGCATTAGTGAGCTGAAAGGGACCAGATTTGGCCATTTTGAATCAGACAACCATATGATCTACTATCCCAGGAATGACAAGTTGAAGAGGAATGGTGTAGCATTCATCATCACAAAGGATGTTTCAAGATCTGTCCTGAAGTACAATGCTGTCAGTGATAGGATAGTATACATACACCTACAAGGAAGACCAGTTAATACTACTATTACTCAAATTTATGCACCAACCACCAAAGACAAAGATGAAGAAACTGAAGATTTTTATCAACTTCTTCAGTCTGAAATTGACCTAATGAGAAAACAAGATGTGTTAATTATCACTGGTGACAGGAGTACAAAAGTTGGAAACAAAGAAGAATCACCAGTAGTTGGAAAATTTGGCCATGGTGACAGAAATAATGCTGGAGTCACATGATAGAATTTTGCAAGACCAATGATGTATTCATTTCAAATACCTATTTTCAACAACACAAATGGAAGCTATACATGTGGACTTTGCCAGATGGACAACACAGGAATCATATTGACTACATCAGTGGCAAGAGGCAAAGGAGACGCTCAATATCTTCAGCAAAAACAAGGCCAGGAGCTGATTGTGGAACAGACTGTCAACTACTCATATGCAAGTTCAACTTGAAGTTGAAGACAGTTAAAACAAGTCCACGAGAGCTAAAATATGACCTTGATTATATCCCTCCTGAATTTAGAGACCATTTAAAGAATAGATTTGATGCATTGAACACTAGTGACCGAAAACCAGAGGAATATTGAACATCAAGAACATCATCCATTAAAAAGAAAGGAAAGGAAGAAAAGACCAAATGGATGTCATAAGAGATTCTGAAACTTGCCCTTGAAAGGAGAGTAGCTAAGGCAAATGGAAGAAATGATAAAAGAGATGAACAGAAGATTTCAAAGAGCAGCTGAAGAAGACAAAGTCAATTATTATAATGAAAGGTGCAAACACATGGAGTTGGAAAGCCAAAAGGGAATTTGGCTTTTCTCAAGCTGAAAGAATTGAAGGCAAAATGTAAGCCTTGAGTTGCAATATTGAAAGATTCTATGGACAATATATTGAATGATGCAGGAAACATTAAAAGAAGATGGAAGGAATACACAGAGTCACTGTACCAAAAAGAATTGGTTGATGTTCATCCATTTCGGGAGGTAGCATATGATCAAGAACCAATGGTACTGAAGGAAAAAGTTGAAGCTTCTCTGAAGGAAGTGGTGAAAACCAAGCTTCCAGGAATTGACGGGATACCCACTGAGATGTTTCAACAAATGGATGCTGCATAAAAGGCATTCATTTGGCTATGCCAAAAGATTTGGAAGACAACTACCTGGCCAACTGACTGGAAAAGATCCATATCTGTACCCATTCCAAAGAAAGGTGATCCCACAGAATCAAACATTATCATTAATATCACATGCAAGTAAAACTCTTACTGAAGATAATTCAAAAACAGTTGCAGCAGTATATTGACAGAAAACTTCCAGAAATGGAAGCTAGATTCAGAAGGAGATGTGGAGCAAGGGATATGATTGCTGATGTCAGATGGATCTTGGCTCAAAATAAAAAATACCAGAAAGATATTTACTTGTGTTTTGTTGACTATGCAAAAGCATTCAATTGTGTGGATCATAACAAATTATGGATAACATTGAGAAGAATGAGAATTCCAGAACACTTAATTGTGCTCATGAGGAACTTGTACATAGACCAGGAAGCTGTCCTTTGAACAGAACAAGGGGATACTGCATAGTTTAAAATCAAGAAGGGAATGTGTCAGGCTTGTATCCTTTCACCATACTTATTCAATCTGTATGCAGAACTAATAACCCAAGAAGCTGGACTACATGACAAAGAATGTGGCGTCAGGATTGGAGGAAGAATAATTAACAACCTACGTTATGCAGAGGACACCACTTTGCTCACTGAAAATGAGGATGACTTGAAACACTTAGTAATGAAAACTGAAGACTACAGTCTGCAGTATGGATTACACTTCAATATAAAGAAAGCAAAATCCTCACAACAGTAGCAATAAACAGCATCATGACAAATGGAGAAAAGATTGAAGTCCTCAAAGACTTCGTATTACTTGGTTCTACAAACAACACCAGTGGAAGCAGCAGTCAAGATATCAGACATCACATAGCATTGGGAAAATTTGCTGCAAAGGACCTCTTTCATGTTCGGAAGAGCAAAGATGTTTCCTTGAAGACCAAGATGAGCTTGACAAAAGCCATGGTATTTTCATTATCCTCATATGCATGTGAGAGCTGGACAATGAAATAGGAAGACTGAAGAAGAATCCATGCTTTTGAGTTGTGGTCCTGGCGAAGAATGTTGAAAGTACCATGGACTGCTAAAAGAACAAATCTGTCCCAGAAGAAGTGCATGCAGCTGAAATGCTCCTTGGAAGTGAGACTGGCCAAACTTCATCTCACCTACTTTGGTCATGTTGTAAGGGACAATTCTCTGGAGAAGAATATCATGCTTGGCAAAGTGGATGTACAATGAAAAAGGGGAAGGCACTCAGTGAGGTGGATTGACACAGTGCTGCAACATGGGCTCAGGTAGCGCAAAGACCATGGGGATAGCACAAGACCAGGCAGTGTTTCATTCTGCTATACATGAGGTCACTATGAGTCAGAGATGACTCAACGGCACCTAACAACAACAAAAACAAACAAAAAGATCATCAAAATGTACCTATGAATTCAGTTTCTGAAGCTTAGGACCCTCAGTAATGACTTTTGCCTGAAGTACAGAAAGATTGGACATTCAAACCACATACACCAGTAATAGAAGCACACATGCATTTTCACCAACAAGGCTGAAATTCCAGTTAATATATTCAATAATAATGAAACCCATTAATTCTTTTGTGGTGTAAATTTTTATTCTCTTAAGTGAAAAATATTTCCTTAAGGCCTCAATTTTTAAAAATTACTTAAACTTCAAATAGACATATGTGTTTTTCCTTCTGTGTTCTGTGTTTTCTACTCTAAGAGAGACAATAAAATATTTTGGAATTAAACAAATAAAAGCATAAAGACCAAACATGTAGGTAGGAACATTGTTACTGAGTTATTTTGTGTTCTTTGTTTATTTTTGCTGGAGCTATTATTTCAAGTTTACACTTTGAATTTGAGGTATAGAAACTATTCAGAATAAAATACAAGGAACATGAATGAATGTCATGAACTTGGTAAGATCAATTTGAGCAAGAAAAACACTGATGTCCTCATTTGACTTCTAAAACAAAGTGATTTTATTGAAAATCCAAAAGAAGATATTCCAGAATGCTTTAGAAAATGGCAGCATCTTTGAGATGATCATATATATTTTTTTTATCTTCCTTTTCCCATAAAATTTTCCTCTGCAGGAAAAATAGTTTGAAGAAAAAGAAAATGTATGCTTGTGAATAAAGAAGAAAATGAACATATAAACAAGATGCTAAATAAGCCTTCTTAAATCAAGGATCTCAGTTACCCTACCCACTTCTCATTTTTCTTTCCTTTCTCTCATTTCTTTTATCATCAAAATGATTATTTATAATCCCTAGTCACTCATATCTCTTATTCTTTATTTTCTACTTTGAACCAAGCTAGATATTTGCCATATATGAACATTATACCCTCTACATTTATAGAAAACATTATGCTTTTCTCATATTTTTAAAGTCTATACTTGATACCCCAAATCTCTCCAATTAAGTTGAAATAGAAATAGGATTTACAACAGCCAAAATATAAATAATAATACTTCACAAAAGGAATGATAAAATGACTGGACTTTTTAATAATGATCTTTTGAAAGCAAACTCCCAGAGAGAATTTTCTATATCTTTTGCCACTCACTGATGGTTCAGCCAAATCCAGGATCCAGATGTGCCAAAAAGCTCAAGAACTTTCTCAAAGTGTCGTCTTCTTGTGCACTGGAAGCAGACAGCATCTCTAAGGCAGCAACTCAGCTGCTCACAGCAGATTCCACCATGGAGGTGATTACCAGTCTCACCATGGTGGATACTACATACAGCTGCTCAGCCACTCAAAACCAAGCCCAGACAAGTTGACACATAACCTTAACTACCACACCTAGTTTTCAAGTTCAGGGCAATTAAAATAAAGTCCTATTTTAACCATCAACTAGCATAAGTATTGTTTTTCAAGACTTGTTTACTCATAGACTAGATTACCCAAAACAGATGAGTGATAAGAAGAAATGTATATGCTTTTATTATTATTAAGAAGAAAAAGAGTTAACAAAAAATCCCTGAAGGAAATGTTAGCCTTTTTCACCCTCAAGCATGAGCAGCTATCTTTCCTGTCTAATAGGACCCTAGAGTATGTAATCTACTATGCTGGGAATGACAGTCTGAAGAGAAATGATGGGCATTCATCATCACAAAGGATGTTTCAAGATCTGTCCTGATGTACAATGCTGCAAGTGATAGGATGATATACATACGCCTACAAGGAAGACCCTCTACTATTACTATTATTCAAATTTATGCCCCAACCACCAAAGCCAAAGATGAGGAAATTGAAGAATTTTATCAACTTCTGCAGTCTGAAATTGACCTAAAATGCAATCAGGATGTGTTAATTATCACTAGTGACTGGAATGCAAAAGTTGGAAACAAAGAAGAATCACCGGTAGTTGGAAAATTTGTCCGTGGTGACAGAAATAATGCTGGAAATTGCATAGTAGAATTTTGCAAGACCAACGATTTATTCATTGCAAACACTGTTTTCCAACCATACAAATGGTGGCTCTACACGTGGACTTCACCTTATGGAACACACAGGAATCAGATTGACTACATCTGTGGCAAGAAGCAGTGGAAAAGCTCAATACCTTCAGCCAAAACCAGGCCAGAAGCTGATTGTGGAACAGACCATCAACTGCTCATACACAAGTTCAACATGAAGTTGAAGTCAATTAAAATAAGTCCAAGAGAGCCAAAATATGATCTTGAATATATCCCTACTGAATTTAGAGATCATCTAAAGAATAGATTTGATGCATTGAACACTAACGACCAAAAACCAGAAGAATTGCGGGAGGCTATCAAGAACATTATCCATGAAGAAAGCAAGATATCACTAAAAAGACAAGAAAGGAAGAGAAGACCAATATGGATGAGAGAAGAGACTCTGAAACTTGCCCTTGAGTGGAGAACAGCTAAAGCCAATGGAAGAAATGACAAGATAAAAGAGGTGAACAGAAGATTTCAAAGAGCAGCTCAAGCAGACAAACCAATTACTATAATGAAATGTGCAAAGATCTGGAGTTTGAAAACCAAAAGGGAAGAACACGCTCAGCATTTCTCAAGCTGAAAGAATTGAAGAAAAAGTTTAAGCCTCGAATTGCAATATTGAGAGATTCTATGAGCAAAATATTGAATGATGCAGGAAACATCAAGAGAAGATGGCAGGAATGCACACAGTCACTGTACCAAAAGAACTGATTGATCTTCATCCATTTCAGGAAGTGGCATATGATCTAGAACCAATGGTACTGAAGGAGGAAGTCAAAGCTGCAATGAAAGAATTGGTGAAGAACAAGGCTCTGGGAATTGACAGAATACCTATTGAGATATTTCAACAAACAGATGTCCCATTGGAGGCACTCACTTGGTTATGCCAAGAGATTTGGAAGACAGGTACCTGGCCAACTGACTGGAAGAGATCCATATTTGTACCCATTCCAAAGAAAGGTAATCCCACAGATTGTGGAAATTATAGAACAATATCATTAATATCACATGCAAGTAAGATCTTACTGAAGATAATTCAAAAACGGTTGCAGCAGTGTATTGACAGAGAACTTCCAGAGGTGCAAGCTGGATTCAGAACAGGATGTGGAACAAGGGATATCATAGCTGTTGTCAGATGGATCTGGGCTCAAGGCAAAGAATACCAGAAAGATGTTGACTTGTGTTTTATTGACTATGCAAAGGCATTTGATTGTGTGGATCATAACAAATTATGGATAACATTAAGAAGAATGGGAATTCCCAAACATTTGATTGTACTCATGAGGAACCTGTACCTTGACCAGGAGGCTGTTGTTCGAATGGAATAAGGAGATACTGCATGGTTTAAAATCAGGAAGAGAGTGAGTCAGGGTTGTAGCCTTTCCCCTCACTTATTCAATCTATATGCTGAGCAAATAATCCGAGAAGCTGGACTATATGAAGAAAAATGTGGTATCAGGATTGGAGGAAGACTCATTAACAACCTGAGATATGCAGATGATACAACTTTGCTTGCTGAAAGTGAGGATGACTTGAGGCACCTACTGATGAAGGTTGAAGAATACAGTCTGCAGTATGGATTACATCTCAATATAAAGAAAACAAAAATCCTCACAACTGGACCAATGAGCAGCATCACAATAAATGGAGAGAAGATTGAGGTTCTCAAAGAATTCACATTGCTTGGTTCTACAATTGATGCCAATGGCAGCAGCAGTCAGAACATTAGACGACGTGTAGCATTGGGAGAGTCAACCGCGAAGGAACTGTTTCAAGTGCTGAGGAGCAAGGATGCTCCTTGAGGACTAAGGTGTGCCTGACACAAGCCATGATATTTCCAATCACCTCGTATGCATGTGAGAGCTGGACAATGAATAAGGAAGGCCAAAGAAGAGTTGATGCTTTTGAGTTGTGGTGCTGGTGAAGAATGCTGTAAGTACCATTGTTGTTGTTGTTGTTATGTGCCGTCGAGTCAAACCCGACTCATAGCGACCCCTCCTTGGGTTTCCGAGGCAGTATCACTACGGAAGTAGGATTGCCCAACCTTCCTTCTGAGGAGTGGCTGGTGGGTTTGAACTGCCAACCGTCTGGTTAGCAGGCAAGTGTCTTAGCCACTATGCTACCAGAGCTCTCTGTCCTGGAGGAAGTGCATCTGAAATGCTCCTTGGAAGCGAGAATGGCCAGACTTTGTCTAACCTATTTTGGTCATGTTGTCAGAAGGGACCATTCCTTGGAGAAGGGTGTCATGCGTGGTAGGGTGGAGGGTCGAGGAAAGAGGGAGGCCTTCAAGGAGATGGATTGACGCTGTGGCTGCGATGATGGGCTCAAGTATAGTAGGGATCATGGAGCTGGCACGGGATTGGGTAGTGTTTCGTTCTGTTGTGCATGAGGTCACTATGAGTCGGAAATGACTCGACGGTACCTAACTAACTAACTAACAGTACAGAGTGGAACTGCCACATAGGGTTTTCAAGTCTGTAAGTCTTTATGGAAGCACAGTGCCCTGTCTTTCTCCCCTGAGCCCGACCTTTTGATTAGCAGCTAAATACCTTAACAACTGACCCTAAGACTTTCTGACTAGTGAGCTAGTGACTAGTTTTAGTCACCTGAATAAAACCATTTCATGGCCCCTCTAGTGCTTAGGGTGTCTGTTAGTCGGTATTGACTCAATGGCAGTGAATTTCTTTTTGGTTCTAGTGTCTATTCATTCACAAAGCCCTCCCATGTCTGCACACCATTTTCATCCAATGGACTGTCTGCCTGTTCTGCATGTAATATTGTTGGCCAGCATGAACAATTTACAATGAGCACTTTATTTCTGTAATTTAAAAGGAAAAAAAGAGAGAGGAAAACAACTACTGATGCAAAATATCTTTTTTTTTTTTTTTTTTTCCTTTCTAATGGATGAGTAATAACCAAGAGATTTCTGAAGGGCTGTCCAGGGTGCCTGTCAGCACTGGCAAAATTTCTGACCCAGAGAAATATATTCACAAACAGCTTCTGTGATTATGAGTTACAAGCCTCCTTTGAGAAAGCTGCTCAGAGAAGCACCAGAGAAATTATAAAACTAGTCTAAATATATGGCACATAGAATTTGCTGTTCATACATATATGCAATTTTGCACAGAAGAAAGTATATAAAATTGCAGGTGTGTGTCACTTAAAGTCCATAATACATTCTGTGAAATAGGACAATATATGATTCTTATGTTGTGGGAACAGCATATTATATATAAGCAGTCCTGATACAATCCATAGTTAAATCCCTGTAATGTCTATTGTATTAAAACCTTATGGATGAGCCCTTGGACAAAACCTGAGAATTGTATCCACTAAATATAATTGGCTGGCTTTGCTGGGTGTGTGGCTGGGCCTGGCAGGAGCTTCACTGGCAGGCAGATCAGAAGTTTGTGCAGCAGATCCAGGTGCAAGGGGCCAGGGCACAGGGGACATGGGTAGGTGGCTGAGAGAACTGGACAAGGAGCAGGTTTTTGGTTCCAGTAATGCACTGGAGGTGGCACCCCTCACTACCTCTGCCCTTTTGGTGCAGTACCTTCCTAATCATATGCAGCCACCATTGCCCAGAGCTAGGAGCCTGTAAGTGCTCTGGGTCTGGCAGGCATAGCCATAGGCCTGGGGCAAGAACAGAGGAGGCATGGTAGGTGATGCCCTGGGCAGGGACTGAAAGGCTTCATAGCTGTTGGGTGGGTGAATGAAGCCCAAAGGAGAGAGAGGAGGAGGTGCTGGGGGCTTGAGATGTACTCTTGAGCCCCTTGCTGGTTCATTCTGGGGATATGGAGTCTTTAAAACCATTAGGGGGAAATAATTAAAAAAAAAAAAAAAAAAGGAGATCTGCTTTCCCTTAAAAAAAAAGGTGGGGGGGGGGGAGCACAGGCGTCCATGTGGTGGGCCATATGTGTGGTAGGGCATATAGGTGGTAGGGGGTAGGACATTGCCTGAATGGATGTTAAGTGACACATACCTATATGTGTTTTGAATTAAGTTTAAAACAGCTCATATGAAATATGTGCCATATAAGAACTCTACAATGAAATCCTATTTCAGGAGATGCCAAGAGTCTGAGAATCAGGAAATGGATGTAAATTAGATCAGGTTTGGGCACCTTGAAAATCCATATTCCCATCAGCCCCAATCCTTGTGTTCCAATTTAACTTGATTCTGAAGATCCTCTTTGTGGTCTGATTTGGAACCTATTCCCTCTCTTTTGAGAAGAGAACAATAAGGGAGGAGAGAAGGAATATGTGAAGAAAGGTAACAATAATTCACTTGAATTAAGGCATCATTTTGCTTCATGTTCCCTTTCAGTTCCTCCTGCCCTTGCATAGATCTTGGCAGTGGTTGCTGTGATGGTGCCAATTTTGTGAAGGCAATGGGCATCGTGCTGGAGTGGAGAGGAGCAGCATAATGTCTCCAAATGGGAACTGTTTGTCAAACACCAGACGTTGACAGAGGAAATTAGGGCTCTTGATAATTATTATTTTTCTACAAGGGGTTAACACAACTGTGATAATGCCAATCAGAGCTTTGTTCTATGTGGGTTTCTCTTAACAAGGGTTGTTCATAAGCAAGCTCCTCTGCACTGGTTCCCTGGGGGTAAACTCTGCAACTTGAGCCTAACTTTCCTCCGGGCATTATCTCAGAGTGCTGTTCACTTTGCAGAATAGGAAAAATGTGTTTTCGATGAGTGAGGAGGTGTGCACTTAGCAAGGTATACAGGGTCCACCCCAAATTATTTACATGGATTTAAAATTAAAATGATTAGTGCAGTGCTTATACAATTCCAATACACATAGTAAGTTTCTTGGATAAAAGTCAATTACAATGACAATTTGGCATCCTGTGGAAGAAATATCTGGTTGGTTGACTGCAATTTCATTTATGAATCAGCATTTTGGCAGTGTACAGACATAATCAGAGATCAATTTTATGACATTCTCTTACCTGATTTGTGCTTTTTCTTAAAATGCACGTAAAGGTCCACGAGTGATTGCGGGGGGGGGGTGATATAGTAATAACTTTGTCTAGTGAATGAGTCATGTACATACTAACGTAAATCCTCATTTAGGTCATATTTTATAATCTACAGAGTACTTCTATATGTATTGCTATATGTCTTACGTCATAGTAACCCTGTGAGGTAGGCAAACAAGATATTTTCAATTTCACAGTTGAGGAAACCAGGGCTTTGAACTGGTTCATTCCAGTTTGACCCCCTGCTAGGAATTTGCATTTACACCCCAGATATAATTCAGGCCAAAGAAGTTACCTTTCTCAATGTAACTTTCTCAACTGGAACTTTGATTCAGGTCATCTGATGTCAGTTCTAATGCTAATTTTCAACTCATTTGGGGGTGGGGTGCTAAACTGAAGGGAGAGTGTTTTAATGTCTGGATGCCACTTTTGATTTAGAAGTAGGAGTGCAAATGGAATGAAACACATCCTTACAATTCAGCCTCTGCTGTAGAATAATTACAGTGTGTGTTTGTAGGTATTGATGAATGTAATATGCATATATGCAAGTGTGTACAGTTACATTTGGCGTGTGACAATGCCCCCCATATGTACTGATCAGTATTCTCATGGCCTGTACAGCTGAAAATTTATTGGTAGCTCTGGTCTTAGTCACTCTGCATGTGACCTACATCCCAATAGTAAAAGGTACTGTTTACTTAACTGCCCTCATCCCCTTATTATCCTTTAAGAAGATATAAACTGGGAAGGAGGAAGATGTAGCAGTAACTCAAAACAAGATCATTTTCTGTGTGCCCTAGACAAGAGACAATCTTAAGCGTCTATCACAATTAGTTACAAATCAGATTCTTGTTTTTCATATTTGTAAATGAAGGTGAACATCTTCTTACTTCAATGTGTTTATGAATATAGCCCAAATCTGATTTTAGAAATCCTAAATTATGCAACTAGATTTTTCTTTTTTTGAAGATGCAGTATGTATATGATATTCTGAATGTACTGTGAAACTCAGATGGATTAGATACTTAGTTTGCCATGGCCTAATAACTTATTTCCTAGCAGTTCAACTTAAAATTCATAAGATTCACTCTTCACATGTGTGTGTCCAGAAGTACGTAAAAGAAGCAGTCTATCTGTACGTAATTGAAATTAAAAGATGATGGTGAAGACTGTGAATGCCACAAAACACACTTAGTTTCATAGACTTGGTTCTTAATTCCTGCCATTTTTTAATGCTTCAAGAATAAAACAAAGAACGAGCTAACAGCCAGAGATTAATGCAAAAAAGGTAGCTTTTCCCCAAACATTCTGCCTTTTTTATCCCACTGTCTGGAAAATGAATTGAGGTGTCCGAAACTAGCAGTGTTTTTGCATTTTTCTTCATTAGGAAATGTATTTGTAAAACAAGCTCCAAATTTTTGCCATTCATGATTCCTGGTCACAGGGTGATATTCTTCAATGACACAATCTTCAATGTATATGAGGCAAAGGATCATTTCTCATCCAGGGCAAACGCACAGTTAAGGCGCAGCTGAACCCACCCCTCCCACACTCTCCACTTTAACAACAGCAGCTCATTATCAGAAGCACGTTGCAAAGGGCGGTGCAAGCACAAAAATCAATCTGATTGCCTGTATAGCTCTGCAAAATCATTTGGAGGGAGAAAAAAATGTTGGAGAAAAGAGCCTGGGAGGGTGGAAAAGAGCAGGAATGAGGACATAAAACCTCACAGGTCCATAAGGACTGAAGTTTAATGGCTGAGTGCTTGTTTTGAACTGTGACCTGAGGTTTGGCTGGGCACTAACAGTGGCATGCCTCATCAGCCACTGTCATAGCCACCCCAGGGTATACCTCCAGCAGGGAGTCAGCTCCGTATCCTGAATTCTCAACTACTAGCTACCCACTGCCTCCTCCACACGCACTGCTGAGACCCTGCCGAGAAATCAGCATGCAACCCAAGGAAGCATCCTTTCCTCTGGAATAAAAATTAATATTACTTGTCATATTTCATGTCTGAGCTCTTTTCATGCTTTATCCTCTGGTAATGAGGGCTAAATTACCAATATTAGTAGATTTTCATGGCTAGCACAGAAAGAGCTGTTACCAGAATAAATGTTTGCCTTGCTTCTGTTGGACACAGGCTTTGCTAATGCAGCTTTGCTAATTATTTCTAAATAGGCAATAATCTGCATCCCCTAGTGCTGGGTAGTGGATTGGCCACGTACCTGCTATTTCCCTTATTTACATGTTTTACAACTTTATCAACTACACTAATTACACTCTGAGCACTGTTTAAAATTTTCTGTTAATAGAGATACAATGATGCACCAGAGGATGTGTATTTATGCCATAATTACGCCTCTGTTCCTACGATGCAGTCTCCAATTAGCTGTCTACGGTGGCACAAGCAGCTGCCTGATATTCTAAAGCAGTGAAACATCTGCACGGCGGATGATACGCTCACATGGATTTTTTTTTTTAAGCCTAGAAATTTACACCCAAGGGAGTGCAGACAAATAGGAGCCTGTCATGTGTAGGGATGATTAGAAATCCTCACCATGGCAACATTGGAGCAGCCATGTCACAGAGTGAGGGGACACATGTCTAGATGAAGGCGCTAAAAACATTTGCCATTTTTTTTTTTTTTTTTTTAGCTTCAGTCTTCCAAACTTCCCTTCCTCCCCCTTTCTCTTTTTCATATTCTTCTCTTTGCATCTAAAGCCAACCAAAACAGCAGGTGAAAAGGCCAAAGTCTGCAGTCATGCAAGGCATATGACACACGGGATTTAGTGTTAGGAAAAACAGTGAGCAATCAGAAATGCTAGACCTAGGAAATGTGCAGGGCCAGGGAGGCAAGGGGGTGCATATCTGTGTATGTGTGGGCTTGTTTGTTTTGTTTGAAAATTATTATAATAATAATTTTTTTTTTAAAAAAATGGGTGTTGTGTTGAGAGCAAGAGCCAAGATAGAACATAACTACTAGGCAGAATATAACAGTGGAGGTACCTTATTCAAATGATGACACCTCATTTAAAATTTCCTTTTAACCCTCATTAACAGTTACAATTTCTGCATGAACAGTTGGCTAGCACACATTAGTGAGAGTAGGGGAAGGCACACAAATGTCTCCTAGTCTGATATTGAATATATTTCTTAATGGCTGCTTTTTTGATAAGCCAGCTTGTATAATGACAGTGCCTGGATGTACTTAACTCTACCAAAAAAGGGCATTAAACCTCATAGGCAAATATGAAGAAAATGCAAAAGTTCCTTATTATATTTTCTAGAAATGCATTGATTTGTATATTACATTAATTATGCTGGTGTTAGAGATAATATTGTACTTTGCCTATATGCTTTGACTATGTAGGCTTCAAATGTAGGTCACAAGGTAGAAGTTTTGTTTGTGTATTGCCTCTGTTACTGTACAAAACCCTGATGTTCAAGGTAAATTTAAAATTGGTTTTTCAGATAATTATTTTATCAGATGGTCAAGGCAACATTTCACAATAATTATTAACAAAGACATGTTTAAAGGTATTAATTAATAGCTGAGAGATGAAGGGGGCTACTACTAGAAACAATTAGAGGAAAAGTACGTTAGCATAAAGAGTAATTACAGGTAGATAGGAGTAAAAGTATAGCACACACGCTAAATTATCAGAATTCCACAGGTATGGTGGGATGGACATTAAGGATAAAGCTGAATCAGTTAAAGTCAGCTCCTGTTGTCAACAACAACTTGTTCTGTGACAGAGCAGTCCATTGGTGAAGCACTAGGTTACCCACACCTGTGTTACACATCACTTTGGAGCATGGCCTGATAATTTTTAAGATGTCGGGGCAAGGTATAGATTGCTCTATCATAACTGGATTTCTGTTGGCAATAAAATCCCAAGAGTAAACATTTGAAACATCCTTTAAGTAATTGTCTTGACAAAAAAAAAAAAAAAAAAAAAAAAAACCCTAAGAAATGCACCAGTTAAAACATTTATTTTATGTGTATATGTGTGTGCATGTATTTATTTATAAATGTATATATGTATATCTATCCATCTATCTATCTACCTACCAACCTACCTATTTATCAAGACTGGAAATGCTTTCAAAATAATTGAGTAATTCTATAAGCCCATAGTACAAAATCTCAATGCTAGTGCTGTGTGCTTTAGAAATAAAATTTTACAATTCTTCAAAACGTTTAAAATGATTTTATGCACTTCTAATGACATTTTTTACCAAAAGGTTATGCTGAGTTAACAGACTATATTAGCATTATTTTGACTTAATAGCAGATAACTTTCCAAAGCTCCTTCTTCCAATGTCCCAATACCCAGACACTATTGGATATATGCATGACCAATATTTCAGAAAGCCCTTTCAGGCTCCTGGCTTTTACCAGACCATGGTTCTAAGACACCTTAGGGTGTTTACCAATGAAAACGTAAAACATTACACCAACAATGAAAATGTCTTTCCTCTGCTTATTTATTTAAATAACTATTCAATTCCAAAAGGGAAACTGAGAGTTGCCTTCATTTTCTAATTCTCAGCAAGTAAATCCTGAGTATATTTATATAGTGGCTGCATAAACAATTCTTGTCATGACTCTGGTCTGTGTTTCTTGTTGCCCTTCAGCATACCCTATTTTTTACAAACCTTATATTGGAGAAGTATGATACTGAAGATCCAGCATCCACCACATTTGTCAACGTAAGGACAGAGTTTATCTGATAAATAAGTCATTTTTGGAAACTGCAGATGCTCCCACTGTGAAGCATTAAATGTGGCCCCTCTTAGATACATAGAATGGGGTTCCAGTCCACTGAACGCAGGCTGATAAGCTGTGCACAGCTCAGAATGCTGTTTGCCCACATACTAATGTTAAACAAAAGAACCGCAGACTGCAGAGAAAGGATGCGGGTCAGACCAGTAAATTGCTTAAACCCTTAGGCAGCCTTCTGAAAAGAAAAGGCATGAAAGAAGCTGATATGAGCTTTTACGCAGAATTGTCCTGTTTATTATCCCTGTTAAGGAAATGATGGCAAGTGTCTTGTTAAACTATATATTCCCAATATGACAAGAGGACTGACTCTCTAAACAAGATACAATATGCCACTGGTCATCACTCGACAAACCATACATCTCGTCTATATTATTTCTAGATTATGAATACAATAAAAACGCAATAATAAAGCTGTACACTTGATAATCATAAATGCTGTTAAATGTATCCCAGGATTACCCTACCTGATTTGTCACTGGGCATTTCAAGCTAATAACAATCTGTCATGGGAGAAATCCATTTTGAATAAAAATTGCACTACCTTGTATTAAAAGTTTGTTACTTTTCAATTGTGATGACTCTATTTCAAATGAATTGCTGACACAGTTTAATAATAAAGTCTCAGCAAAGTATATCCTTGTGGCAACATGTAAACTTACCCTGAGTAAGAGTAGGTATATAGTTTTATTAGTAAAATTTTCCAGTGGATAACTTGACAGTCAATATTTAATCTCCTCTGTGTTAGGAGCTGGAGTTGAGGGAAGAGGGAGGAAGCAATGTGAGTTCACTAGACTTTCAATACTTCTCCTCAGGTCTGACCCATGGAGAAAAGCATCTTTTCTGAAAGCAGATGTTTCTTCAGCTCTGTTTCCTCTCTTCTCCCTCCCCTCCTGCAGAGACACTCTCATTTGGATTCATTTATTGGGATAAAGGAAATGGGGGAGGATACTCAGGCTTTGGGAAAATCTGATAAGTGAACTCCAACCGATAAGCAATCCCTCTGTCTGAATAATAAAGCAAGGAAAGATTTGGCAATCCAAGGGTCAGTATACAGGAGGAATAAATAAAACTAACTGATATTAAGACTGAATAAAGAAAAACACGCCGGCAATTGTACCAACAATAAAAAATTAAAAATTACCCCTTGCTTAAACCTAGTATAGCATGTCATTGAGTACAACTTTGACATTTCCCCGCGGCTTTTCCCAACAGGCAACAAATGAAAACAATCTTGAAACCGCTCTGCTAAAGGCACAGTGCAGGAGGCATGTCCGTACATTGTCTGTCATTGGGTAATCTTACAATCATGGTCAGGCTTAAAGCATTTACACCAATAGGAGCAACAGGTTTTTAATAGGAAATACTCACGCTCCTCTTGTTTCAAACACTGAAAGAAAACAAAACAAAATCTAAAGATACACACAAACACACACTCACACATGATTTTCCCATATTATAAACAAAGTTTAAGAAAATTAAGGTCTAGTATCTCTACCCTTAAAGGTCATAAGAAGCCAAGGAATATTTTTAAACTGAATATTAAAGTGGTAACCGAACCCCAACCAGCAGAGTATGAGGGAGAACACAGACCGGCCCAGGCACATGTGACTGATGATAGTTTAGATTCCCTGTGACCAGAGAGCTCAGCTAAGAACAGACATCAAAGGGAAAAGGTGAGTCACCAAAGTAAAAAAGCATTCTTTTCCAGATTTAAGGGGGGGTGGGGGGGGCGGGGAAGATTTTGACACTCTTGACATTGCAACTCTAGTGAATGGTCCGTGGAGGGAGCTGTTGACACAAGTTCCTGGGTGAAGATAAAATGATACCATTACATCCATCAGAGAAGAAGGAAAGCGAAGAGAACTTAACTAAACAACATATTTGAAATGATTTGGCAGAAATAACTTCCCTTTAAGCTACAAATCTGCTCTCCCAGGGCTTTGCCTAATGTGAATCCCTCCCAGGCACTTCTGCATGCCCCCTCTGTGTGGGGATCTGAGCCCTGTGACACAGCCGCTGTCTGCCCAGAGAAGAGGCAGGATTCTTTAAATGACACAAATAACCCACCACGCTGAAAAGAAAAGCTGGAAAGTGCTGAGAAAGGCTAAAAGGGAGCAAGTTAACCCCTCCAATGCCAGCAAGAATGTTATGGTAAACATTTACTATGGCCACAGGATCAGATAAATAGATCAGAGGTATGGTCTCATCTCTCTGAAGGGACAGGGAATGCCAGAGCAGTATCTTTTTGCATTATGTTTGACTCCAGAATGCATAACTGGGTACATCACTTGAAATCATGTTCATTGCACATATTTTCCTGTATAGGAGTTTTGCAGAGTAAGCCTTTCTTTTTCTTCTTTTTCTTTGGCAATAGGCATTGACAGGCTTTGGATGATGAAAGTGGAAGAAATATGTTTGGGATGAGGATTCTAGCATTTGAAACTTTATCCCCAAAGATCTTCACCCATCTAATCTGAAAGGTCCTTGCAGGACACAGGGTTCATGGCTGTGCTTTAAGTTCAGCTGAAGCAGAGGACAGAGCCAAGGCCAACTGAAGTCCTTAGAGCAGTAATTCTCAGCCCTCATTTGGGGAAAACTTGTAGGAAGCAGACACAATTTCTCTGAGAACAGCATTGATAACATTTGTTCCCCAAAACGAGATAAGCTTTTTAAAAAAATTACTTCCTCTCCATTCTCTCTTTTCTTCAGACCCCTGTGTTTGAGAGGGTGAATAGCTCTGCTCAATAAGAAATGCTACGTAACTTAGTAAATTTGAATTAGTTCAGAAAGTAGAACAATCTTTTGGCAAGTAAAAACTCTTTTTTTAAAGGAACATATATATATTTCCTTTCAGAAAAGCTAGCATGAAAGCTATTATCTGATGTGGAGGTACATTTTCAAAGCACAAATACTGAAGAGAGAAAGATATTGTTTTACTTTTTCAATTTCTGTGACACTTGCACTCTTATTCAGCTAGTATTACAAAGCACTTCACCTTTAGGTAATAAAAAGTAGGGATATATTTTTGTGGTGTCAAGACTTCTTTTGAATTAACATGTGTTAAAAATAAAGAATATAAAAAATCATTATCATAATCATATTTTGACACTCCACATGCTTGAAGTGGTACTAAGAGATGCAGATAGATGGGAAAAGTTCATGAAATGATGAGGTCCCGACTTGAGTCCATAAGTGTTATCTCAAATTAAAATGTCCTTTTGCCTGCAATGACCTATTTATTCTCATAATAAATTTATAACGTGAGATGGAATTTATTATTAGTATCCATGTTTTAAATGGAGAAGGTATGGTAAGGAGAAGTTAATGTCAATTAATTAATACTTCCATTAGTTAATTACTAGGAGGACTCCTTATTCTTTTTTTTTTTTTCCCCCGTTCAGTAACTTTTGCTTTTTGGCAGAGTAACTTCAGGCCATCAGATTATTCCCACAGATTACTTTTGATGTGTTTCCTGAAGTTGGTTCTAGAAAGCACAATGCTTAAATCCATTCATCATATAATATTCAGAATTTACATGCTGATCAATCAAATTTTGTTTACTTTCTAATAAAGAATCCTCCCTGGACTGACTTTCTAGTGTCTGAATCTCAGAAGTGTTTGGAAAGTGTGCTAATTGGTCACTCTATAGGAGTCATTTGTTGTTCCATTAATTAATTATATTCAACCATATTTAAGAAGGGATGAGGTAAGATGAAATTAAACCAAAAAAAAAAAAAAAAGGGAATGAAAATTACTGATGAAACAGTTGGTAATATTTCTTTCAATGTGAACATATTTTGACAGCAAAATATTTCTAGAATAGGATCAAAATTAGACAATTAGGAAGTTTATATTTAGGTTATGTTTAATTAAGTCAATATGTCAAAAAGATTAAGACTGAGGTTTTTGGAGCCAGTAAGATTTACACTAGAATAGCATAACCCCCCCATTTCTTAGCTGTTGTCCTCTGAATTGACTCAACCTTGGTAGATTCATCATCTGTAAAATGATTGTGTTAATATCAAACCCATAAGGTTGGTGTGAGAACTGTTTGTTTTACATGACTAATATATCTGGTCAAAATCCCACCAGTTCAAACAATTAAATATTTTGTATTGAATTAACTTGATCTTTTGACTTTATTTAGATGAACTGTTGAAGATAAAAATAAATCACTGGGTCAAAAACTAAATCATTCATTGCACATATATTCTTGATTATTTGGGGAGTGAAAAGTTAAAAATGTTTTGCTGGTAAAGACACAAAAAGACCAATCTGGGTATTAGGTTTCAGCTTCTGTTTCTCCTCAAAGAATTATAGTTTCTTAGTGTCACCTTCTGCAGAACTGCAGCAAAACAACAACAACAAAAAACAAACCAATTGCTATTCAGTTCATTCCAACTAACAGTGACCCTATAGGACATAGGAGAACAGCTCCATAGAGTTTCCAAGACTGTAAATCTTTATAAAGGAGACTGTCTCGTCTTTTTCCCACAGAATGGCTGGTGGGTTGGAACTACCTAGCAGCAGAATGCTTTAACCACTGTGCCACCAGAGCTCCTCTCTGCAGAGTGAGTAGGGACTTCTTCCTGAGTAATATTCTGCTGTGGCATGTTCTGAATACAAACCAGTAGCCATGGAGTCAGTTCGAACCCAAGGTAACCCCACGGGTATCACAGGACAACTGCCTTTCTTTCAAGGAACCTGTGGGTGGACTCAAATTTCCAGCCTTTTAGTTCAAAGTAAAATGTGTTTAACTATTTGTGCCAGCCAAGAATTCCATTCTGCATATGGACCAGTCTTACTTGGAAATCTATTATTGCCAGATAGCTTTATCATCCGGACTGGAGTCTATGAGTGAATTAAACTGTTAACAACCACTCTTGGACAACAGGCCCAAGCCTATGTTCTCTCTAGCAAATAGAAACATGAAGCCACCTCTTTACAAGTATCTCCCTACTCCTGGGGGATTTGTTTTAATTAATATATAAAAATCAAAAATTTAGAATTTTCTCCCTTAATCATATGCTTCTCACATAAGACTGATTTACAGATTCTCTCTTTGGAAGAGTTAAACCAATTTCAAGAGACTACCAAATTTTTTCAACAAACACTACGTTAGAGAATAAGTGGAGCTCTGGTGGGACAATGGGTAAGGCATGTGGCTACTAACCAGAAGGCTGACAGTTCAAACCCACCAGCTGCTCCACAGGAGGAAAATGAGGCAATCTACTTCTGTTAATATTTACAGCCTTGGAAACCCTATGGAGGTTGCTAATGGGTGGGAATCAAGCCAATAGATGGTTTTCTTTCTTTCTTTTTTTTTTTTGTGAGAATAAGAGATATCTTTGTTAATCAGAAATAATTTGTTTGCAATACTAAAAAACAAACAACAAAAAACCTAATGTTACTGCTATGGAGTCAATTCTGACTCATAGTGACCATCTTTGCGTTTCCAGGGTGGTAAGTCTTTACAGAAGTATATTTACATATTATATTGTGGAAGTATACTTCCACAGAGTTGCTGGTGGGTTTGAACCACCAGCCTTCTGGTTAGCAGTCAAATACCTTAGGAACTATGCCATCAGAGCTCCTTATTTTCTGCAACACTATATTTTAAATCAAGGATCAATCTATAATATGTTGTAATGAATCACATTTAGAAAAAAGAAAACCTGTAAATGTTTTCTCATATTAATTCATATTAACTGGTAGATGTTGATATAATTGTTCATAGAAAAAGAGTTTGCTAAATTAAACAATACTCAAACATTTTTAGGTAATTTCTAATGGATGTAAAAGTCTGACATTACTTATTGATTTTTGTCTTAATTATTTTAAAATGCAAGCCATTATAATATTGATGAGGCTTTAGTTTTTATCTCTGTGGTGGTATCTCCATCACCTCTAGTTTACTAGATGCTGAACTAGGTGCTACAAAATTCTGCAGCTTTATTAATGATGCAGCAACATATCCCTCTGGTCAGATGAGGTTAACAGAATTAACTCATGCAAGCTGCAGGAGCTCTCCTAGTTGGGTACAGGATCATCTAGCCATCAAATGTGACCTGACATGATCAACAACAGCTGATATATGTGCCGTAGTTACTAAGGCTAAACTCTTGATCAATATGTCAGATTTCAAAAGCGATTGCAACAAAGTAGACTCCGGATTATGAGGGAGCTGAATGGACAAAGGCAATGGAAGGACAAATCAAGCAGGACTGCCTATGTTTTGCATGTCAAAGGACAGAGCACATGATGCCGATCTATAAATGCATGGAGTACTTAGGAAGGCAATAGTCTGTAGATCATTCGGTGTGCTAAAAATGTTAAACTTAACAAGTTAATTATTAGTAGGAAAAAGAAAGAGAAGAGCAACATGAGCACACACAGTTCTAAAAACCCAAGTAATTCTGTCCCGGCCTGTGATTTGCTCTTACCCCACCTAAGCAGCCATTAACATGATAATGCCCATTAATCCCACCAAACACAACTCATCTGTCATCCTCAGTGGCAATCCATCTGTGTGCATGTTGAGGGGTGAAATTCACAGTTTTAGCTGTCCAGGGATTAGCTTCAGAGGAAGGGCAGATTTTCTCTAATTCTTTGCTAAGAAAGCACTCATTTGTTTGCATTTATTGAAGCACCTATTTACTTTTCAGCTTTCATCATCTCACCAACATCTTAAGCAATAGCTAAGTAGAGGAGGATGGGTAAAATGGCAATAGAATCATCTCAGAACAATCACGCTGAAGCCTAAATTAGTTCTCCCTCTGAGTCTGTGATATTATTTGTTCTTATTTCTTGAGTTATCTCACAAATGTTTTTGTCAGAGCAAAAAAAAAGGGGGGGGGGAAATATGTACAAATATTTCTATCTTTACATTTTGTTCATCAAGGGATGATGTTCTTCTCTATTGCTATTTTAAATTACTATAAAATGGATCAAATCTATTTATGTTTCATTATTACTTGTATTGCCTGTAGTGGGGGGGGAAAAAAAAAAAGGATGCCACTTCAAACAAAGTTAGAAGCTGCTTACCAGCACAATGTGACAATGGTAAATGAAGACACTGAGAGGTATGCTGGAATAAATGACAACTATGGTAAATGTTATAACATATACAATTCTGCAAGCAACAATAATAACAACAAAAATCTGTGAGTAGTTATGTAGGTAGATGAAAGCTAAACCAAACTCACTGCCATTGAGTTGATTTTGACTCACAGCAACCCCTCCTTGGGTTTCCGGGGCAGTGTCTCTACAGAAATAGATTACCCACTCTTCCTTCTGAAGAGTTGCTGGCAGGTTAGAATCACCAGCCTTCTGGTTAGCAGTCAAATGCCTTAGACACTACACTACCAGAGCTTCTATATAGGTAGATATGCATGCTATATAAGTGTGGGAGGGCATACAAGAACATATGCATGAATATATATAGGTATAAAACCCATTGCCATGGAATCAGATCCAACTCATAGCAACCCCTCATTGGGTTTCCGAGGTGGTATCACTGTGGAAATAGATTGCCCAACCTTCCTTCCCAGGAGTGGCTGGTGGGTTTGAACCACCAGCCTTCTAGTTAGCAATCAAATGCCTTAGGCACTATGCCACCAGAGCTCCTATATATAGGTATACCAAACCAAAACCCAAACTCACTGCCCTTGAGTCGGATCCGACTCATAGTGACCCCTCCTTGGGTTTCCAAGGTGGTATCAGTACAGAAGTAGATTGCCCAACCTTTCTTCCCAGGAGTGGCTGGTGTGTTTGAATCACCAGGCTTCTAGTTAGCAGTCAAATGCCTTAGACACTATGCTACCAGAGCTCACATATATAGGTATAGTTATGGGCAATTATATATACATATTTCTATATACTACATATATATTTATATGTATAAATATAGAGGACATAGGGGCACAATGATGGAAACTCCTTAGACATATTCAAACACCTCATGGTACTGAGTTACTGAGTTTGATGGCTAAACACTACAGTCTAGGAGGACATCTAAGTTGATTGGTATAACATAGTTCATAAAGATAATATTCTGCATCCTAATTTGATGAGCAGCATCTGGGATCTTAAAAGCTTAAGCATGAGATGCAAGAGACAAGAATTGGTCTTTCCCATCTGGCACAAAAGAGAGTGAAAGAAACCAAAAAATTAAGAAAGTAATGATTCCATAGGACAAATGGTCCACAAGGAGTTCTGGTGGCACAGTGCCTAAGGCATCTAACTGGTAACCAGAAAGTTGGTGGTTCAAACCCACCAGCCACTCCATGGAAGGAAGACAGGCAATCTACTTTGTAAAGATTTATTGCCTCAAAAAGCCAAAGAGGGTCACTATGAGTTGGAATCTACTCAATGGCAGTGAGTTTGGCTTGGTTTGGTTTGGTTTTATAATGGTCCATGTGTTAGGCTGGGTTCTTTAGAGAAGCAAAACCAGTAAAGCTTATATATACATATAGAGAAAGAGAAATTTATCTTAGGAAAATTTCTCTTACACTTATAGAAGCTGGCAAGTTCCAAGTTCTTGGACCAAAAGTCAAGCTGGAGGCTTTTCCTGAGTCATGCAGCTGAAGGGGCTGATGAGCTCAAGGTTGGCAGGCAGTAAACCGATGGCTGACTCCAATGAATGATGAATCCAAGATCTCCAGGCTGAATGTGGCTTGTTCGCTCACAGACAGTTGTAGGCAGCACAACTGGATCCTGATCGACAGAAGAGTGTATCTTTTCCCAGGATGTCCATAACTATTTTGGAAGCAGGCCATACCCCTAGAGAAACTCCTTTTCAATGGATTGCCTGCTCAAAACATATATATATTCAATCCCATCATGGGAATAACCCTCATCACAATTGCTTAAACCACACAGAATTCTGGTCCAGCCAAATTGACACACAGCTCCAACTATCACAGTCCACATGAACCATAGCCTTCTCTACCCTGAGATAAGAAGAACTAGAAGGTGCTCAGCTACCTCCACCAACTGCTCTGACCAGAAGGTTCTGCTTAGAATGGGAGGAAAATATACAACCATGTTCAAATTCATAAAAAAAAAAAAAAGACCAGACCTACTGGTGGATAAAGACTGGAGAAACCCCTGAGAATATAGCCCTCAGACACCCTTTTAATCTGGAACTGAAGCCACTCCCAGAGGTGACTTTTCAGCCAAATAATAGATTCGCCTATCAAATAAACAATAACACCTATGAGGAATTTATTCCTTAGAAGACCAAAAAGGCAACATTTACCCAAAAGCAGAGAAAAGAAGGCAGGGAGAGGCAGGGAAACTGGAGGGATGAAAATGGGGAAAGCAGGGTAGAAATGAGGAGACTGCTGAGGCAATTGGGATGGCAACGGATGCCACAGAATAATTTGTGTATGAATTGTTGAATAGGAAACTCATTTGCTTCATAAACTTTCACCTAAAACATAATAAAGCATTCAAAAAATAAATAAATAAATGCGGCTTAAATATTTTTTTCACTATTCAATTAAAAACAAACAGTGAAACTTTGACCAAAACACAAGAAAATATTATGGGGGCAGGGGAATGATTTCTCTCTTGGTCTTGGAACCTTTGTCAACAGTTAAATGATCTAGTCTTTGAGCTATATCTTCTTTGAAACAAATTATGTATGTTAAATAAGCAAACTCAAGCTCCCTTTAATGAAAATTTACTCAAATACAAGAATCATTTATACCATGCAAGAATCACAAAAATGCCATCAAAATGTTTTGACTGTAAACAAACCTTTGGTAGTTCAGGTTGTGTGTCAACTTTGCTAGGCTGTGGTTTTGGGTGGCTTGGCAGCTGAATGTATTTCCCATGATGAGATTATAATCATCTCAATAGTGGAATTTAGGAGCTCTGGTAGCATAGTGCCTAAGGCACTTGACTGCCAACAAGAAGATTGGCGGTTCAAAACCACCAGCCACTCCTGGAAGGAAGTTTGGACAATCTACTTCCATAGTGATACCACCTTGGAAACCCAAAGAGGGGTTGCTATGACTCAGGTCCAACTTGATGGCACATAACAACAACAACAACAACAACATAGTGGAATCTGTTGTGAATGGCCAAATAGATGATGGGAAGTTACCTTCAGGGTACAGCCTGCTTCCAGTATATAGGAGAAGCTTTGGGCAAAATCTCTAGCTTTTTGGCCCATTTTAGACATTACATTTGGCCAAGTCTTCATCTAGACTTGAACTGGTGGCCTGCCATGTTGCCTGCTAATCTTGGGATTGTGCCATTTTACCTGTGTACCTTGGGTTCATCAGCCTCAGCAGCTAGCAGCTGTGTGAGTTAGAAGACTTCTCCAGCTCCAATAGGCTTGGAACAAGAGGCAGAACTGAAGCCCAGGGTCAAGGTGCCTTCACTCAACCCCTAGAGGCAGCACTCTGAAATTGAACTTCTAGCCTTCTAAATTGTAAGAGAATAAATCACTGTTAAAGCCATCTACTTGTGGTATTTCTGTTATAGGAACACTTGAGAATCAAGACACAACCTTTCAGTTAAGTCAATTTAGTAGAAAGAAAAATCCATCACAAAGCATCATGACACTGGTTGGTTGACTTAAATGCTCACTTTTTAACTGGTTATGTTGGAATAATGCAGCAATAACCTGTTGTGATAAGGGAAAGATTAAAAAATTATTTTAAAAAATAAGCATCATAAAATAATCAAATTGGTTCATTTTTCATCAAATATATCTATCATGTAACTAGACTAACCAACAGGTTTATTCACAAAATCAAATTGCTCTATATTTAGACAAAGCCAGGAATTTTTGGAAAGTGTCCTTAGTGTGGATAGAAACAGATATTGCATGATGAAGAAGTCCATCACAAAATAGGTTTGGTAAAGTTAAGCAAATTAATTCATGTCAGGACTTCTTAGTGAATATATTTTCTGTAGCTATTGGAGGGAAATATGAAGAAGTTATTTTACAATTTATACTCTGTTCCCTTATATGTTAAGTGTGAATAAAAATAAGGCCTTAAACATATAATGTTGGCAAACAGGTTAAGAGTAAGGACTTAATCAAAATGAGCTAATATTATTAGCCAATATATTTTTTTCCAAACATATTTGTTAAAGTATTTCTGCCCAAATAACTACTTGGAATTAAATTTGGGGAACCCACTTGGGAAATACTGACCTAGAATAACATTTGAAGACTTTTGTTGTCAGAAACACCTACTGGAAGGCTAATAAGCTCCAACTAATAATCATCAATGTGAAAAGAGCTAAATAATATGAATCAGAAAAAGCGTCTTTTAAACAAAGACAATTAATTAAAACGAAAGCTCATATATTCAAGAAAAAAGGGTCAAACTCTAAAACTTGTTACTTGAGCAACATTCATTACCATTGCCCATCATACCTGGAAAATGAAACAGATGTTAGAAAGCTGACACAGTAAAGCAAAACACTGCTATTTAGCTTTTGTTTTCTTTTTTCTTCCTTTCAAGATGCTACTGATGGAAATGGCATAAAAAATCTGTGTATGGCAGCACTTCTGAAAAAGAGTATCTATGTAAATAGAGCATGAAGGAGGCATGAAAGATTTTAGCAAGCTCCATTTGGGTCTTAGACCAAATTGCCCAGATTTGGCCCTCAGATGTGCATGCATGCACGAGGTGATACTGAATTTGACTGAAGCTGTGCAAACGATCCAAAAGCAAAATGAGTCCAATGCTTGATGCCTAAAGAGTTGGAACTGTAATTTCCAGATGAGATAGTCAGAAAAGTGACTTGGGCAAAGAAGCAATGTTCTGTTTCATTCTCAGTGAGACCAGAGTGACTTTTTTAAGACAGAGAAATCTTTGGAGTTCCTAAGCTTTTCTTTTCTTTTTTTTTTTTTTTTTCCTTCTTTCTTTGCAGAGCTAATAACTAGGTTTAATTTCAAATTTACTCAAATCTTTAATAGTAAGTTTTGTGAAATGACAAAACACTCTATGTAAAGCATTTAAAAATAAGTGGGTGTTTGTGATTTATCAAAGACAGGAAAAGATTTAAAAACTTGGTATGTGTGTACAGAACTAAACTTCAGCTCCACCAAAGTGAACTCAGAGCATTTGCTTGAATATGCAATGGTGCAATCACTAAAATAAATGTACTTGCTGCACTCAATTAAACATTGCATTGTACATGTGTGTTTATTCAATTGTGTGATGATACAGTGATTGAAACACACAAGCTCGGCACATTTGTCTCAATCTCCTGTGCGTTTATTTAAATGTACAATCAATCATAGCCCTCTGCTTTTATTATTTTTTTTTCTTTGTATTTTCAGAGAATACTAAATATAAGCCATTGTGTGCATGCTATGACATGGTGAAGAACTTAAATGCATATTTAAAAAGCTATTAAAAATTGAAAATTTCAGGGGAAAATTATGTAACTAATATGTGTAAATGGGCTACTGCTATCCAAAATAATATATAAGGTCAGCATTACAGGCACTAATATGTGCCTATCAATAGATGGCTGCATGCATGATCATTAATATGTATTTAATATAAACTAACAAAGATGGTGCAAAAGGCATTAAAAACGTATATTAAAATAATTATTTATTAATTTATATTTGTATGTAGTTTCAATGATTCTTTTTCAGCCTTTAATTATTTTAAGCATTTTTTATTTCCAAAGTTCATTAAAAATCAAAGAATAGAAAAACTTTATAAAAAATATCAATTTTATATTCCACATTGTTGTTCACCCTCAAAACATGGTATCTTGTCACTAAGCCTGCAACAAGTGACCACAGTGGTAGCCAGGGCTACCCATGATTGAAATGGAGCCTGATCTTGTCCTCAAAACCACACCCAGGATGCACACCAGGGGTTCTGTGCCAATGAGGGCCCCTCAGTGGTCTCCTCAGTGTGAGCTAGTCAATGTTGCTAATGCCTCGAGGTTAGTACGGAGAGAGCTGTGAGTCAATGTGTATAAATTGTTCTCTTACTCAGGCTGCAATATTATATTCTGTAGTTTTAAAGAGTGAGGTCATCTTTAATTGGACATTTTGTCTGTGGCAATTCTATCTTCTCTGAGTTGAGGGAGTCTCCTTCCACAGTAAATTTTCCTGTCTGATGCTCTGGAAAAGGCCCCATTTATCTTAATTTTGCATTCTAAGTTCACCTTACTGTAAGTCAACTTTTTCAGATTTTGGATATTTTTCTCTTCTTCTACTGACTAGGCAAAGAGAGACACACTTTCTTCCTTACCTCTGGGATTTGCCCAGGTTGTTTTTCTACTGAGAATCACCTCCTGACCTATGGTTGACATGGTCAACTTTGTCTCATCTTTAATGTCTGAACTTATATCTCACTTATTTAAAGAAGCTGTACCAAAAAGATATTTCTGCTTTTGTTTTCTTTTATTTACTCATGCCACTAACATTTATTGAATTCCTACAATATTTCAGGCACTTGGCATACAGGGATGAACAGGTGAGCTACAATCATCATGTCCATTGAGTAGACAATATAGCAATGTGATATATCCACTCTTCATTTCTGTATATTGTTCCCTTCATAACCCTTACTATATTTCTAATTTTTAAAAAATAGTCTTCACATTTAGAGAAGTTTGGGGTTTATAGGAAAATTATACAGAATGTACAGAAAACCAAAAACCAAACTCAAGTCAAACCATCAAGTTGTCTCGACTCATAGCAACCCCTCCTTGAGTTTCCAAGGAGTTATGTCTATGGAAGGAGATTGTCCTATCTTCATTCTGAAGAGTGGCTGGTGGGTTTGAACTGCTACCCTTCTGGTTAGCAGTCAAATACCTTAGGCACTATGCCTTCACAGAATGTACAGAGATTTCATTATACATCTTCTCCCACAGTTTCCTTATTATTAACATCTTGCATTCCTGTGGTAGATTTGTTAAAATTGATGAACTGATATTGATACATTACTAACTGAAGTCCACAGTTTACATCAGGACTCACTGTGTTGCACAATCCTATAATCATAAAAACCAAACCCACTGCCATGGAGTAAGTTCTGACTTATAGTGACCCCCATTGAGTTTCTGAGATGGTAAATCTTTACGGAAGTAGATTGCCCCATCTTCATTCTGTGGAGCAGATGGTAGGTTTGAACTGCCAACCTTCTGGTTAGCACTCAAAAGCCCTAGGCACTGCACCATCAGAACTCCAATAGGTTTTGACAAATTTGTAATGACACGTCTCTATCAATCACACAGAGTAATTTCTTTTTCTTAAAATGTCTTGTCCTCTACCTATTCATTTTTTCCTTCCTCTGAATCCCTAGAAACCACTGAATCTCCTTATGTGTCTCTTTTTTTTTTCTTTTCACTTTTTTGAACATTTTAATTTTTTAAAAAAATTGTGATTTGTGTGAAAGTTTACAGAGTAAATTCACTTTCCATACAGCAGCTCACATACACTTTGTCTCATGACATTCACTGAAATTTCCCACAATGCAACAGCTCCCCTCCTATTTCCTTCCCATAGTTACCTCTTCCCTGTGTCCTTCCCTCCATGCACTCCTGCCCCCTGAGCTGTCTCCCTGTGCACACACAGCCTTTCCATTTTCCCATGATTGTTCTCTCCAAGGAGTGTATCTACCTAATGTAAATGTTCAGCTCATATGCCTGTCTTTTGTTTGTCTGGAAGCCACAGGAGTGGATTTGATTCCAGACCTGAAGGGCAGCTAGGGGCCATAATCTCAGGGGTTCCATCAGGTTCTATCAGACCAGCAAACCTGGTCTTGCTCTCTCTCTCTCTCCTTTTTTTTTTTTTTTTAATGATTTTGAGTTTTGTTGCACATTGTTC
>NW_006921674.1:4693661-4705282 GCF_000298275.1 Orycteropus afer afer | reverse complement strand
GTTGCCAAAGCAGTATCACTACAGAAGTAGATTGCCCCATCTTCCTTCCAAGGAGTGGCTGGTGGGTTTGAACTGCGACCCTTCTGGTTAGCCGTCAAGTGCCTTAGGCACTATGCTACCAGAGCTCCCTATGTGTCTCTAGTTTTGCCTTATTCCAGAATCACACAGTATGTAGATTTTCAGACTTGCATCTTTTATTTAGCAATATGCATTTAAAGTTCTTCCTTGTTTTTCCATAGGTTAATAGCTCATTTCTTTTTATCACTGAATAGTACTCTATTGTAGGGATATACCAGAGTTTTTTTTTTTTTATCCATTCATCTATTGAAGGGTAACTTGGTTGCTTACAATTCTTTACAATTATGAATAAAGCTGGAAATTATGAATAAACATTCTTGTATACATTTTTATGTGGACGTATATTTTCAATTCATTTGGGTAAAAGTCTAAGAACATTATTATTTAATGGTATGGAAAGCCTATGCTAGCTTTGTTAATTTGCAATTTTTTTATTTGCTTATAGTTTTTCTTTGTTTCCCTCTTTCTTTGTGTTTCCTAAAGACTGGCACCATGTCTTGTTCACTTTTACTTTTCCCAACACCTAGAGCAGTTCCTGAAACACAGTAGGTGGTCAAAAAATATCAGGTGAATTTTCTTAATGAATAGGACAGATAAACACAGTCCTCATCATTAACATTATCCATAGCTTAGTGGTACTAATGGCATGCCCAAAACATGCTGCTAATCAGTTGTAGGACCAGAGATTAACCATAAATCAGTTTGACTCAGCATCCAAACTTGTATTCATGTGAACAACAACAAGAAGTTAAGAGCGTGGGCTCTGGAGAAAGTCAGGTTTGAATGTAGGAAAGTTACTTAACCTCCCTCATCTCTATCAGGAATAATAACAATACCTGATAGACATACTGTAAACAGTAAACAGGGTGATAGATGTGAAGTTAAGAATAAGGAAATCTTGTGGCACTGTGGTTAAAGTGTTGGGCTGCTAAGCAAAAGTCCAGCAGTTCAAACCCACCAGCCACTCTGTAGGAGAAAAATGAGGCAGTTTGCTTCCATGAATATTGTCAGCCTTGGAAATCTTATGGGACAGTTCTACTCTGTCCTATAGGGTTGCCATGAGTCAGAATTGGCTTGATGGCAGTGTGTTTGGTTTTGGTTTGGTTTTATGAACAAAGAAAACATATTGTGAGTGGCAACATCATCTGTGTGGAAATTTGTTGAATTACAATAATAACTTATACTTCTTTGCTATCTAGAGTAGTAAATGATTCTGTGTAACTCCTCAAAGAACATTCAAGGTATATGTATGTGTTCAGAAATGAATAAATGAAGGTATGAAGAAAGAAAAAAAACTGAATCAATTTCTTTGCTGAAGAAATTATAGCTTTCTTTCTTTATATTAAGTAAAATTAAGTAATCATAGGTTCCCATATTTATTATATTTTAAAGTATCAAAATACTTTACATTTAAAACCTAATTTCAACAATCACTATAGCCTTGTCAGATATGTTGTTCAAATATCATCATTGAATCATTGTTTTTGTCTTTCTTCCCTTGCTGGTAACACCATTTTATAATCGTTTTTACATGCCATTCATAGGGTCCTTTCCCTAAGCCTAGCCAGAGGGGGCATTAAACAAGAAGGAGAGTGAGGAGGAAGCTCAAAAAGAAGAAGACTGCATCCTTGGAGGACCAGACTTCAAGAAGGATGAGCTAAAGTGAAATGAAAACTCAAACCTCACCCAATCTTCTGTATGTTTAAACCACTCCCTGCTATTAACCAAACCCCAAATAGGTCAGAGATTTTCCTTCTGTCATCCAACATGAGTATTCATTGTGGACTCCCAGATATATTTAAAAAAAAAAAAAAACTGTGATTGTGTCAGTTCCAATTCACAGCGACCCCCATTGGGTTTCTGAGGTGGTAAATCTTTACAGAAGTAGATTGCCTGGTCTTCCTTCTGTGGAGTGGCTTGTGGATTTGGACCGCCAACCTTCTGGTTAGCAGCCAGATACCTTAGGCACTGCACCACCAGAGCTATAGTATGGCATAAGCAGCATTAGGCAAAAATGCTATAGTTACCTTCCTTACAGAAGCCAGGAAGACTTATACGTGGGTGGGATCTGTCAGCCTTGCAGCTGGGCAGCCCAGGACAGAAATGGCCACACTGAGAGCTCACTTCCATCAGGACAATGAGCTTCCTGGGTATCATGCAAAAGGTGGATATAACACCTTACATGTCATTGACTCTGGCTCTGAGCTGCCTTATTAATAAATCCTTTTCAGCATCTTACTAACATCAATAGCAGCCTATCCAGATGTTTCCTATTATAGCTATATCATTTTTTGCCTAATGCTGTTTATGGCATATTATACTGATATCAACCACCACCTATTCAAAGTGATTCTGTATCTTCCAAGTTTGCCTGAAACTGTCCGATTTTGTGCCTATTGTCCCTATAAGATACCCACAGCTTCTCTTTCATTCTCAAAAGTGTTCTGGTTTGACCATAAATTATATGATCCTACTGTTATACTGACTATAAGGGTCCTGACTTCATATTCATTCAGTAAGAAATGTATCCACAGCCATGTAGATAAATCAATCATTACTTCAGGCACTGTAGGGAAACTACCAATGATTAAAAAATCAGTAATGTGGCTTCTGCTACCATGTTGATTGTTGTTAGGTGCCGTCGAGTCGTTTCCGACTCATAGAGATCCCATGTAGAGCAGAACGAAACACTGCCCGATCCTGCACCAGCTCCATGATCCCTGCTACACTTGAGCCCATCATCTCAGCCACTGTGTCAATCCATCTCGTTGAAGGCCTCCCCCTCTTTTGTTGGCCCTCCACCCTACCAAGCATGACATCCTTCTCCAGGGAATGGTCCCTTCCGATAACGACCAAAATAAGTGAGATGAAGTCTGGCCATTCTCGCTTCCAAGGAGCATTTCAGGTGCACTTCCTCCAGGACAGATCTGTTAGTTCTTTTAGCAGTCCATGGTACTTTCAGCATTCTTTGCCAGCACCACAACTGAAAAGCATCAACTCTTCTTTGGTCTTCCTTATTCATTGTCCAGCTCTCACGTGCATACGAGACTGCTGCCATAGCGTATGTCAATATCTGATGTACTGTACATTCACTTGCTTATTTATTCATTATCTATCTCCCCCGACTAGAATGTAACTTCCATTAGAGTATTTTTTTTCTATTTTGTATGCTGTTGTATTCCCAATATCTAACAAGTAATCAATAAATATGTTTGATTAAATAAATGAATGCAAGAAATCCAAAAAGTGAAACAGAATTTGAACTGTACTGTAGGCCAAACACTATACTGATATTTTTATTAGTTGTAATCCTAATAACCATATAGTGAAAATATTAATTTAAAAAGTGAATAGACTGATGAAAAGAAAGGATAAATAATTTGGCTGAAATCACAGGCCAGAACTCATTAGGCCTAAGACTCACACACTGACTTCAGTGCCAGAACTCTGAGCCTGCTGCCACCACTGCTGAACCACACACCCTTTAGGTTTTCCCTTCCAATTTTTTGTGGGGGAAGAGCTAGACAAATCTTTTGTTCTAGTAGACTTAAGGAAGAATAGGTTTAGATAAAATCAAATACTTTCAATTTCTAAGGATGTATATTTTGATTTTTTGAAAACCAATAAACAGAAACTTGTCATGCTTCCAAATCCTGAGAGTAGTTAATGAAAAAGCGTATGCCTCATTTCAGTATTTCTCTAAGATGTTGAAAATAGCTAACAGTAAATCAGGCAGTGCTGAGTGCTCTATCACCATATTGCTGGTAGACAGTAGAGGGTACTGTTAGTACAGTCAGCAGCAAAGTGTAAACAGGCTGTGGGAAAGGGGGAAAAGAAATCAAATACAGTAAACATCCAACTCTGATGTCTTATCATTTGAAATGTTATGCTGTTTTAATAAACTTCTTCTAGCCTGACAGGTCCCTCTAGTCAATTCAGAATGATATCTCCCAAAGATTGGCTTTGCATGCTAAAGTGCACTGGATTTATTTTTTTATTGGTGTTCTTCATTGGAATCTCATTGTCATTCAGATGAAGTTTAAGCTACCTGTCCAGCCCCCAAAGGATAATCACCACTCCTCTCCTCTCTCTTTCTCTTCAGTCATTGTGTCCCTCTGAACTCTTCACCTTCTTCTCACAATCTCAACCATCTGGAACAATTTTCTTATTTTCCTGTGACAAGTGTCATACCTTACTTAAGACTCTCCTTAAAACTCTCTTCTTCTGAAGAGGTAATTTTGAGCTTACTTCAGATGGGGAGGCATTCTGGTCATGACATCTACCATTCCACTGATAGCCAGGGGTTGATGGTGCTACTCTATTGTCTAGTCAACTGACCCTTCCTCTCTCACTACCCAATGTGCATTGGCCTCCAAAATTTGTCTGATAAATCAAAAAGAATGAGTTTTCCAGATAGAGGAGGAGGACTCCTTTTACTCAAGAGTTTAGGCACCACTATATTCAATCACTATAGGCTCCAAACCTCTTTTTGGATAAGCTGAAGAAACAAACATTCTATCTCCAATTTTCAGCAGCATTCAGGGTGATTGGAGTGCATGGCTTACAGATTTGCCTGTCTTACATGGCTCTTTAAGTATCACAGTAAACCGTAAATTCTTACTTGTACCATGTGAGTTTCTAAGTGTTACACTGGGTGGAAATTTTTTAACAGAAAGTCAAGGCCTGCATATACATAGCAGGACATGCATCTAAACAAAATATGGTTCATAGAATTCTGATCTTATGAGATATAAGCAAAAAGGGCTCAATGGATATATAATCTTAGAAAACAACACACACAGACTCTTCACTTGGAAATGCACACAAACTTTAACACGCTAAGGCTCTGAGAAGTTCTGCAAAAAAGAAACACAACTACCATTTTATTTCACTGTTTCCCAAATTTGTTTGATCACAGACTTCTTTTAATTTGCATGACACACATTTGTTATCTAGTAGAACTAATATTCAATGGTACACAATTTGGAACAGCTAAGGGAGACTAACTTGTCTGTCAGTTTGTATTACTGTGGTGACTTGAGTATTGCTGTGAAGCTGGGGGCTATGCCACCAGTATTTCAAATGCCAGCAGGATAACCCATGGTGGACAGGTTTCAGTGGAGCTTCCAGACTAAGACAGACTCAGAAGAAGGAAGAGGCCATCCACTTCTCAATGAGCTGGCCAGTGAAAACCTTATGATTAGCAGTGAAACACTGTCTGATATGTTAGCAGAAATATGTGTGCATAGCCCTGAAACATTGCTCAAAATAGTGCCAAAAGATGAACCCCTCAGGTTATAAGGCACTCAAAATACTACTGGAAAGAGTTTCCTTCTCAGAGTAGAGCTGACCTTAATGATGTGGGTACAGTAAAGCTTTCAGGACTTCCATTTGCTGATGTGGCCCCGCTGAAGATGAGAAGAAACAACTGCAAACATCCATTAATAACTGGAACAAGGAATGTACGAAGTATGAATCTAGGACAATTGAAAGTTGTCAAAAATGAAATGGAACACATAAACATTGATGTCCTTGGGATTAGTGAGCTGAAATGGACTGGTTTTGGTCATTTTGAATCAGACGATCATATGATCTACTATGCTATTGTTGATAAAAATTGCACAGGAGATCACATGATAGATTTTGCAGGACCAATGATTTATTCACCGCATATAACTTTTTTCAGCAACACAAATGGTGGCTATGCACATGGACTTCGCTTGACTGCTAACCAGAAGGCTGGTGTTCAAACCCACCAGCCACTCCTTGGAAGGAAGTTTGGGCAATCGGCTTCTGTAGTAATACCTCCTCAAAAACCCAAGGAGGGGCTGCTGATTTAGGGCCAACTTGACAGCACATAACAATAATAACAACAGATCATGTACACAGGAATCATATTGACTATGTCTGTGGCAAGAGGTCATGGAAAAGCTCAATATCTTCAGCCAAAACAAAGCTAGGAGCTGATTGTATAACAGACCATCAAATGCTCATATGCAAGTTCAAGCTGAAGTTGAAGAAAATTAAAACAAGTCCATGAGGGTCAAAATATGACTTTGATTATATCCCTCCTGAATTTAGAGAGCATCTAAAGAATAGATCGGATACACTGAACACCAATGACCAAAAACTAGATGAATTGTGGAATGACATCAAGAATATCATCCATGAAGAAGGCAAAAGGCATTAAAAAGACAGGAAAGGAAGAAAAGACCAAAATGGGCCTCAGAAGAGACTCTGAAACTTGCCCTTGAATGGAGAGTAACTAAAGCACATGGAAGAAATGACAAGATCAAAGAGCTGAACAGAAGATTTCAAAGAGCAGCTCAAGAAGACAAAGTCAATTATTACAAAGAAATTTGCAAAGACCTGCAGTTACAAAACCAACAGAGAAGAACACACTCAGAATTTCTCAAGTGAAAGAGCTGAAGAAAAATTCAAGCCTTGAGTTGTAATACTGGAAGGTTCTATGGGCAATATATTGAATGATGCAGGAAATATCAAAAGAAGATGGAAGAAAAACACTGAGTCACTGTACCAAGAAGAATTGGCCAATATTCATCCATTTCAGAAAGTGGAATATGATTAAGAACCAATGGTATTGAAGGAAGAAGTTGAACTGTACTGAAGAAATTGGTGAAAAACAAGGCTCTGGGAATTGATGGAATACCCATTGAGATGTTTCAACAAATGGATACCACGCTGGAGGAATTCATTCAGCTATAGCAAGAGATTTGGAAGACAGCTCCCTGGCCAACTGACTGGAAGAGATCCACATTTGTACCCATTCCAAAGAGAGCTGATCCCACACAATGTGGAAATTATCAAAAAATATCATTAATATGGCACACAAGTAAAATCTTACTGGCGATCATTCAAAAATGGCTGCAACAGAATATTGACAGGGAACTTCTAGCAACGCAAACTGGATTCAGAAGAGGGTGTGGAATGAGGGATATCATTGCTGATGTCAGACGGATCTTGACTGTAAGCAAAGAATACCAGAAAGATGTTTACTTGTATTTTGTTAACTATGCAAAAATATTCAATTGTGTGGATCATAAAAAAAAAATATGAATAACATCGAGAATAATGGGAATTCAATCTGTATTCTGAGAAAATAATCAGAAAAGCTGGACTATATGAAGAAGAACATGCCATCAGGATTGGAGGAAGAATCATTAACAAGCTGTGATATGCTGACAACACAACTTTGCTTGCTGAAAGTGAGGATGACTTGAAGCACTTACTGATGAAGACTGAAGACTACAGTCTGCAGTATAGATTATATCTCAATATAAAGAAAACAAAAATCCTCAAAACTGGACCAATAAGCAGCACCATGATAAATGGAGAAAAGATTGAAATTCTCAAAGATTTGTATTACTTGATTCTACAACAACAACAAAAAAATGAAAGCATCAGTTAAGACATCAGACAGCATATAGCATTGGGCAAATCTGCTGCTCAAGACTTCTTTCTAGTGCTGAAGAGCAAAGATATCTCCTTGAAGACTAAGGTGAGCCTAAACCATATGGCCTCATATGCATGTGAGAGCTGGACAATGAAGAAGAAGAGTGAAGAAGAGTTGATGTTTTTGAGTTATGTTGTTGGTGAAGAATACTGAATATTCCATGGACTGCTAAAAGAACCAACAAATCTGTCCTGGAAGAAGTGCAACGGAATGCTCCTTGGAAGAGAGAATGGCCAGACTTCATCTCACCTACTTTGCTTATGTTGTCAGGAGAGATCCTTCCCTGGAGAAAGATATCATGGCTGGTAAAATGGAGGATCAACAAAAAGGGAGAAGCCCCTCAAAAAGATGGGTTGACACAGTGGCTGCAACAATGGACTCAGGTACAGCACAGATTGTGGGGCTGGCACAGGACCAGGCAGTGTTTCATTCTGTTGTACATAAGGTCGCTATGAGTCAGAGATGACTCGATGGCACCTAACAACAACAACACCACACAATTTAGGAAATAAAATTTGGAATATACCTATAAATAAGTCTAGCTCATTGAGTTTATAAATAAACATATACATAGAGATATCTTTCAAATTCATGAGACATTACATATTTTTTCCCTCTCAGCTCCATAAGTCTAAACTACACCATATCAATAGACTTACCCATGATCCATGCTTGAATAAGTTCTTATTGCTCAGCACCAATCATTTTATGACCTAGTCAAATATCTCAAAATTCCCTCATTACCATAACCTAAAATTCACACTCTTTAGTATGGCCTATGATTTAGGTGTACCAAACATGTATTTTCATCTATCACTATTATAAAAGTATTTTCATCTATCACTGTTATTTCTAATTGTATTCAATGTGCTTCCCAAAGACATCTAGAGTTTTTCCACCTTTGAGCATTATGTTTATCTTGACTTACCAAATCCCACCCATTCTTTGAGGCTGTCTCAATGGCATTCTCTCCATGATGGCTTCTAGGATTCCCTCAGCTGGAATCTTACATTCACTTATGTTCCAAAAGAACAACATATCCATACTTTTCCATATTAGTCTGGTTTGGGCTAGTTAAGAACTTATCTGATAATCTCTAGGAAACAGGAATATCCCTAAGGGTTGTTGTTATTGTTGTTATGTGCCATTGAGTCAGACTCGACTCATAGCGACCCCTCCTTAGGTTTCCGAGGCAGTATCACTATGGAAGTAGATTGCCCCATCTTCCTTCTGAGGAGTGGCTGGTGGGTTTGAACCACCAGCCTTCTGGTTAGCAGTCAAGTGCCTTAGCTATTATGCTACCAGAGCTCCCTAAGGGTAAGATGTTTGATTCATCCCAGGACCTGTTACACAAAGCAAGTAGGTTCACAGTAAATACATATAGAGTTGAATTACTTAGTGTACTGTCACATATATAGTGATAGGGTGAAAATAAAATCTCACCACATTCCTTGATACATGTTGTCATTAATAAAACAGTACAAGCAATACACATGTACCTACATGCTGGTAGTATACTTTACCACCACTTGTCTGTCAGTTTTTCCTACTATGGTGGCTTGCATGTTGCCATGATGCTAGATGCTATTGAAGATTTTTACCAACTTCTGCAGTTTGAAATTGATAACCATGCAATTAAGATGGTGAACCAGCAGAGTCACCAATTGTAGACAGATTTCAGCAAAGCTTCCAGATTAAGATAGACTTGAAAGAATGTCTTGCAATCTACTTCTTAAAAAAAAAAAAAAAAAAAAAAAGGACTAATGAAAACTTTATGAATAGCAGAGGAACACTGTCTCATGTACTGCTAGGAGATGAGCCCCTCAGGTTGACAGATACTCAAAGTTTGACTGGAGAAGAACTGTCTACTCAAAGTAGAGTTGACTTTAATGATTTGGATGGAGTTAAACTTTTGAAACTTTCATTTGCTGATGTTGCATGAATCAAGAAGAAACATCCAACAATAATCAGAAAGTACAATGTATAAAATATGAATCCAGGAACATTAGAAGTCATCAAAAATTAAGTGGAACACATAAAGATTGATATCCTAGACATTAGTGAGCTGAAACTGATTAGTATTGGCCATTTTGAATCAATCATATGGTCTACTATGCCAGGAATGACAAATTGAAGAAGAATTGCATCACATTCATCATCAAAAAGCATATTTAAAGATCTATCCTAAAATCAAACACTTCCAATAATAAGATAATATCCACACACCTACAAGGAAGACCAATTAATATGACTACTATTCAAATATACACAAAGCCAAATGATGAAGAAATTGATTTTTACCAACTTCTGCAGTCTGAAATTCTTAAGCATGCAATTAAGATGCATTGATAATTACTGTTGATTGGATTCCAAAAGTTGGAAATGAAGAAAAATTGGTTGTTGGAAAATATGGCCATGGAGACAGAAACTGCATGATAGAATTTGGAATACCAATAACTTATTCATTGCAAATACCTTTCTTCAAAATCATACACAGCAACTGTACGGGAGGATCTCGCTGAATGGAATAATCAAAGATCAGATGATATAGAAGCTCAATATCCTCAGTCAGAAAAAGGCCAGAGGTGGACTGCAGAAGAGACTGTCAATTGCTCATATGCGAGTTCAAGTTGAAGGTGAAGAAAATTAAAACAAGTTCACAAAAGCCAAAGTATGACCTTAGTATATCCTACCTCAATTTAGAGACCATATCAAGAATAAATTTGGTGCAGTTGACTAATGACTGAAGACCATACAAGTTATAGGATGATATCAAGGACATTACATCTAAAGGGGGAAAAAGAAAAAGTTGTTAAAGACAAAAAAGAAAGAAAAGACCAAAATGCCTGTCAGAAAGACTCTGGATCTTGTTCTTGAATGGAGAGTGGCTAAAGTGAGCAGAAGAAATGATGAAGTAAAAGAGTTGAAAAGAAGATTTCAAAGGGTAACTGAAGAAGCCAGTGAATTATTGCAAAGAAATGTGCAAAGACTTGGAGTTGGAAAACCAAAAGGGAAGAACACACTCAGCATTTCTCAAGCTGAAATACCTGAAGAAAAATTTCAAACCTCAAGTTGCAATACTGATGTATTTTGTGGGCAAAATATTGAATGATACAGGAAGCATCAAAGAAGATGAAAGGAATACGCAGAGTCACTGTACTAAAAGGAATGAGTTGATGTTCAATCATTTCAAGAGGAGGAATATGATCAAAACCAATGGTCCTGAAGAAAAGTCGAAGTGCCACTGAAGACATTGTCCAAACAAAGCTCCAAGAATTGATAGAACATTAATTATTTCAAGAAATTAATGTAACAATGGAAGTGCACCCTCATCTATGCCAAGAAATTTGGAAGAGAGATACTTGGAAAACCAACTGAAAGAGATCCATATTTATACCCATTCCAAATAAAGGTGAACCAACAGAATGTGGAAATTATCAAACAATATCACTAATCTCCCAAGCAAGTAAATTTTGCTGAAGATAATGGCATACATTGACAGGGAACTACCAGAAATTCAACATGCATTCAAAAGAGGACATAAAATAAGGAATATCATTGTTGATGTCAGATTGTTCTTGGTTGAATGCAGAGAATAACACAAAGATATTTTCTTGTGTTTTATTGATTATGCAAAGGAATTTGGTTGTCTGAATCATGAAAAATTATGGATAACATTGTGAAGAAGAGGAACTCCAGAACACTTAATTGGTTCATGAGGAACCTCTACATAGATCAAGAGACAGTCATTTGAACAGAAAAGGGGACACTTCGTGGTTTAAAATCAGGAAACCTGTGCATCAGGACTGTATCCTTTCACCATAGTTATTTAATCTATATGTTGTTGCTAAGTGTCGTCGAGTTGTTTCTGACTCATAGCGACCCCATGCACAGCAGAATGAAACACTGCCCAATCCCGCACCAGCCCCACAATCCCTGCTATACTCAAGCCCATCATCGCAGCCACCATGTCAATCCATCTTGTTGAAGGCCACCCCCTCTTTCATCGACCCTCCACCCTACCAAGCATGACATCCTTCTCCAGGGAATGGTCCCTTCTTACAACATG
>NW_006921674.1:4690507-4691896 GCF_000298275.1 Orycteropus afer afer | reverse complement strand
TTCAATGCATCAAATCTATTCTTTAGATGATCTCTAAATTCAGGAGGGATATATTCAAGATCATACTTTGGCTCTCTTGGACTTGTTTTAATTGTCTTTAACTTCAAGTTGCATTTGCATATGAGCAGTTGATGGTCTGTTCCACAATCAGCTCCTGACCTGGTTTTGGCTGAAAAAATTGAGCTTTTTTTAAAAAAAGTTTAATCTATATATTAAACAAATAATCTGAAAAGCAGGACTATATGAAGAAGAACCTGGCATCAGGATTGGAGGAAGACTCATTAACCAGCTATGATATGCAAATGATACAATCTTGCTACTGAAAGCAAAGAGGACTTGAAGCACTTGTTAGTAAGATCAATGACTATAGCCTTGAGTGAGGATTACACCACAACATAAAACAAAAATCTTAACAACTGAACAATAAGCAACATCACAATAAATGCAGAAAAGTTTGAACTTGTTAGAAATTTCATTTTACTTGCATCCACAATCAACACTCATGGAAGCAGCAGTCAAGAAATGAAATGACATAGTAAGTGTTCCCAAAACAATTCTTAAAAGTGTAAAAAGGCAAAAATGTCACTTTGAGAAGTAAGATGTGCCTGACCCAAGCATGGTCTTTTCAATCACCTCGTATGCATGTAAAACCTGGAAAATTAATTAAGAAAGAATGAAGATTTCATGCCTATGAATTATGGTGTTGGTGAAGAATATTGAATACACCTAGGACTGCCAGTAATAAAACCTTACAAGCAGCAATAAAACACTGTCTGATATATTACTGGACTGCCAGAAGAACAAACAAATCTGTCTTGGATGTACAGACAGAATGCTCCTTAGAAGTGGGGATTGTGAGAATTCTTTTGATATATGTTGGGCAAATTATCAGGGGAGATGAGTCCCTGTGAAGGATATCATGCTTGATATAGTAGAGAGTCAGTGGAAGGATATCATGCTTGGTATAGTAGAGGTCTCAGCCCTCAGTGAGATGTATTGACACAGTGGCTACAACAATGACCTCAAACATCACAATGATTGTGAAGTATTTTTCAGGAGACCAAGCAATGTTTTGTTCTGTTGTACATAGGATTGCTCTGAGTCCGAATTGACTCAGTGGGATCTAACAGGAACTGTACTTTCTGATTTTCATAAAAACTATAAGATGTCATCAATATTACCATTGCTATGTACTCATCCCTTCCATTTCAATAAAATTTCAAGGATGAGAAATAAGTGAAATTAGAATACAAATTACTAAATGCTCTTCTCATATCAATCCTACAAAATAACCAGAACTGTGGAAAATTACTCTTTAAGTAGCATAGTGGCTAAAGCACTTGACTGCTCACCAGAAGGCTGGCGGTTCAAACCCACCAGCCACTCCTC
>NW_006921674.1:4686515-4689512 GCF_000298275.1 Orycteropus afer afer | reverse complement strand
CAGCCACTCTGTGGTAGAAAGATGTGACAGTCTGCTTCTGTAAAGATTTATAGCCTTGTTAATCCTATAAGACAGTTTACCTTGTCTTATCAGATTGTTAGGAGTTCTGGTGGTACAGTGCCTAAGGGATTTGACTGCTAACCAGAAGGTTGGCAGTTCAAACCCACCAGCTGATCCACAGAAGGAAAATAAGGCAATCTACTTCTGTAAAGATTTCTGCCTTGGAAACCCAAACAGGGTCACTATGACTGGAATCAACTCGATGATAATGGATAAGGTTGCTATGAGTTGGAATCTATTGGATGGCAATGGGTTTGGTTTATTGGTTTTAACCATGTTATATTGTGTACTTACCCCATACTTAGCATATATTATCTCATATAATTTTCATAGGAAGGATATGAAGTAGATATTAATTTGACTTTATATACAAGGAAACTGAGGTGCAGAAATTATGCGAATAACTTGATATTTGATATATGTGATACATCAAATAACTGACATAAAGCTAGCTGTTATATGACACAGTCAGGATTCAAACCCACAATTTCAACTAAAGAAAATTCTGTTTCTGTATCCCCATCCCAGAAGTGATGCTAAGAAATAAAATAACATGTATTAGATCCCCTGGTATAGTGTATCTCACATAGAATTTGTTCCAAAAATATTTAGTTCCTTCTCCTCTTCCTTCCCTACTCATGGATTAATGGGTATTCCACCAAATCAAGAATCAGAAGACCTAGGTTCAAGTAAGGTCTTTACTACTGAGTGGGAAAAATGAGTCCATGGCTATGAAAAAGCTTAAACACTCAAAAATCCTTCATAGTATAAATTATTGTTATCTGTTAGATGGAAATTCACTACAATATGTCCATGCTTGCTGGGTATTCTCAGATTGTGGTTCCTCAAAAATAAGTGCCATTTTATGCTGAAGGCTCAGTTGTGCACCCCTCTATTTAAGCTCATGTTTAAAAAAAAATGCTTAAAATTAGAATCAGAAAGCTTGCCATCTTTACTTTTTTTCTTGGTAAAAATAAAATTAAAATTAGAACATAAAACATACTATCTTCATTTTTTTTTTCCTTTAGCCATCCATGTAAAGCAACTGCAGATTAAATTGATGCTAAGTAGGTAGCTTCTGCATGCCTTCCATTGAGTCTTGTCTAAGTATCAACCATACTACAAAGTTGGATATCACAAGAAGCCATTAGGTCTTTCATTCAGTGTTCTGAACTTGAATTAGTTAGGCTTTGAAACTGCATTTGGAAGAAATACAAAGCCCAATGCTCTCTTTTCTGGCTAAACCAAACTCAACTGCCATGGAGTTGTTACCAACTCATATTGACCCCCATTGGGTTTCCAAGGCTGCACATCTTTACAGAGGTAGATTTCCCCATCTTCCTTCCTCAGAGCAGCTGGTAGGTTTGAACCACTGACCTTCTGGTTAGCAGTCGAGTGCCTTAACCACTACACCACCAGAGCTCCTTATTTTCTGGCTGGTTGTACCTAATTCAGTAGTACCTTTTCTCTGTCCTCTAACACACACACATACACACACACATACACACAGCAAATGTGATTTTAAAAGTACCAAAAATATACAGATAAAGTTAAAAACCCAGCCAATCATCAAAATGTTTTTAAAATATCCAGATGTTGGATTTCATGTAGACCAAACATCTGGCACCTCAACTTAGTTTTCTATTTTTCATCCAGCTCGTTCATGCTATGGAAGGACAGCCAAGATCTGTGCTTAAAGGTGAGCAAAGAAAATGGCATCATGTAGTATTTTTAGTACTCTAGAACACACTGAAAAGTACATTCTAAAAAAAAAAAAAAAACCTCACGCCATCGAGTGGATTCTGACTCATAACAACCCCCTTTGGGTTTCCAAGGTGGTAAATCTTTGTGGAAGTAGATTGCTCAGTCTTCCTTCTGTAGAGTGGCTGGTGGGTTTGAATCGACAACCTTTTGGCCAGCAGTTAAATGCCTTAGGAACTATGCCACTCAACTCACTGCCATCTAGTCAGATAGGACTCATAGGGACCCTTCCTTGGGTTTTCCAAGGCAGTATCACTACAGTGGGAGCTCTGGTAGCATAGTGCCTAAGTCATTTGACTGCTAACCAGAAGGTTGGAGTTTCAAACCCATCAGTCACTCCTCAGAAAGAAGGTTGGGCAATCTACTTCTGTAGTGATACTGCTTCAGAAACCCAAGGAGGGGTCACTATGAATCGGAAGTGACTTCACAGCATGAGTTTTTTAGTTTGATCACTACAGAAGTAGATTACCCAATCTTCCTTCTGAGGAGTGGCTGGTGGGTTTTAACTGCCAGCCTTCTGGTTAGCAGTCAAATGCCTTAGTCACCACACTACTAGAGTTCTTCAATACACTCTAAGCATCATTAATATTATTGAGTAGAAAACCCAAAAACTCCATAAAGCCTTGTCTTTTCTTTGGATGTGGGGACATTGTGCCTAAGGCATTTGACTGCTAACCAGAAGGCTTGTCATTCAAACCCACCAGCCACTCCTCTGAAGGAAGACTGGGCAATCTACTCCCTTAGAGATTCTACCTCAGAAACCCAAGGATGGGTCGCTATGAGTCGAATCTACTCAATAGCAGTGAGTTTGGTTTTGGTTTGGCCTACTTGAAAACACCCTTCACAGACAATTCCTTTTTAAGTAACATATTATCTTAAAATAATTCTGAAATTTGAAGTAAACAATTGGCTAAGATTAGTAAAACTTTCAGATTTGTATTCAGAGTCCAGTATCTAATTAAAAAAAAGTTGGCATAATTTTTTAACAAAACTTTTCAACTTTGTTGTCAAATATATCCTGACAGATTACAACCTAGGAAACTTTATGGGGCAGTTCCACTCTGTCACATAGGTTCACTATGAGTGAAAACTTGACAGCAACCAACAACAATAAAGAAGACATATACCCTTGGAACTGTGGGATTAAAAAACAAAAAACAAACAAACAAAAAAAAA
>NW_006921674.1:4643237-4683605 GCF_000298275.1 Orycteropus afer afer | reverse complement strand
CCTGGAGAAGGATGTCATGCTTGGTAGGGTGGAGGGTCGATGAAAGAGGGGGTGGCCTTCAATGAGATGGATTGACATGGTGGCTGCGATGATGGGCTCAAATATAGCAGGGATTGTGGGGCTGGCATGGGATCGGGCAGTGTTTCGTTTCTGCTGTGCATGGGGTCGCTATGAGTCGGAAACAACTTGGTGGCACTTAACAACAACAACAACAACAACAAGTCTTAATGGATTTTTCAAAAATTCACAATATAAAGGAAAAAAAAACTTTTCTTTCTTGATACTATACCATTCACATAGCACATCATTAATTTATTTAAATATTCTTTTTTTCTTAAAAATATAAGGAAAGCTAACCAATATATGTTTAAATAATTTATTTCCTTAACTTCCATAAGGCAGATATTTCTAACAAATTAATTTATTTAAAAGTCATAAGATATATAAAAATTTCTATAAGTAAAATAAGACTACTGAGGATGAATAGATACAGAAAATATTATTCTGTTGATTATAATGTAGCCACAAAATCTAAGTGCACATACTACCTCCTAAAAATTATTAAAGGATGCCATGAGATTAAGCAAGGGAAAAATGGTGAATAAAAAAGTCAGATGCTGTGGAAAAAGCAAAGAGAAAAAGATGGGCATGAAAATATATAGACAGTTTGAGGGTAGGTTTTCAAAGTGGCATGTGACAGAGCCAAGCACAAATCCTCTTACTTATTAACGGGATTTGTCCCTGTACCTGTCACACATTGCTTTGAAAATATCTGCCTCCATGAAAGGTATACTGCTTCTCTCCATCAGTTTTACTCTTAAGAGACTAATATATAATCTCTTTAGGTTTCATCTTTCGTATTTCTGTGCATATGACAAATTGTTTTGAACACTCTTCATCCATACACTTAAGAAGGTAGGCACTAAGGACTTATCATTGCACATTTCAAAATCCGAGATAATATTTTTCTTATTGGGAATAATTGTTATATTAAAATAATTGCCATATTTATCATTGAAAATTTTGCAACTAATGCATTCATGTATTGATATCATAAGGGAATTACCCTCAACCTTATCAGACCTGGCACCTACTGTTTTTTAACAAATATTTTATAATCATTTTATTGTCCTGAAATGAAATGCATCAACCACTCTAATCACATCATTTAAAAAATAAATACAATGTTCCAAATGTAAAATAAAGGAGGAAGCAAAAGAAAGTTATTTGTAATAAAATAGCACATATTTTGACATGTGAATTTTCCAGCACTGGTACATAATGAAGACATGACATTGTAGTAGAGTGCTTATACCTGTGCAGAGAACCATAACCAAACTGTACACACATTCACCGCTAATACATTGATACAAGCTCATTGTATTAATACAACAAATATCTTAAGGAGAGTTGCCATCAGTGACCAACAACTGGTAAAATTAAAAATAATACTTTAAATATATATGTTAGTTTGATTTCTGGAAAGCCATGTGCATTAGACATTGTGAAAATCTCTTTTAATTACATGTAAACTATAAATAAATTCTGTTGTTTTTAGGTGCCATTGAGTCAGAACAAAAGACTGCCTAGTCATGCACCATCCTGACAATCTTTGCTATACTTAAGCCCATTATTGCCACTGTGTCAATCCATTTCGGTGAGGGTCTTTCCCTTTTTCACTGACCCTCCACTTTATCAATCATGATATCTTTCTCTAGAGAATGGTCCCTTCTGACAACCTGACCAAAATAGGTGAGATGAAGTCTGGCCATTCTAGCTTCAAAGGAGCATTCCATCTGCACTTCCTCCAAGACAGATTTGTTCATTCTTCTGTCAGTCCAGGGTACTTTCAATATTCTTTGCCAGCACAATTCAAAAGCATTAACTCTTCTTTGGTCTTCCTTATTCATTGTGCAGCTTTCACATGCATATGGGGTGATTTAAAATACTATGGCTTGGGTTAGGCACACTTTAGTCTTCTAAGGGATATCTTTGCTCTTCAACACTTCAAAGAGGTCTTTCGCAGCAGACTTGTCCAGTTTAATATGACATCTGATTTCGTTACTGCTGTTTCCACACGTGTTGATTGTGGATCCAATTAATATGAAATCTTTGACAACTTCAATCATTTCTCCATTTATCATGAAGCTGCTTATTGGTCCAGTTGTGAGGATTTTCATTTTCTTTATGTTAAGGTGTAATCCCTACTACAGACTGTAGTCTTTAATCTTCATCAATAAGTACTTCAAGTCATCTTCACTTTCAGCAAACAAAGTTGTGTTGTCTGTATTTTGGAGGTTGCTAAATAGTTTTCCTCCAATCCTGATGCCATATTTTTCTTTGTATAGTCCAGCTTATTGGATTATTTGCTCAGTATACAGATTGAAAGAGTATGGGGAAAGGATACAGTCCTGACACACACCCTTTCTAATTTTAAACCATGTACTATCCCCTTATATTTCAATGACAGCTTCCTGGTCTATATACAAGTTTCTTGTGAGCACAATTAAGTGTTCTAGAATTCCCATTCTTCTCAATGTTATTTGTAATACGTTATGTTCCACACAATCTAATGCTTTTGCATAGTCAATGAAACATAAATAAACATATTTCTGGTATTCTTTTCTTGCAGCCAAGATCCATCTGACATCAGCAATGATATCTCATGCTCCACATCCTCTTCTGAATGCAGCTTGAGAAGTACCCAGTCAATATACTCCTGCAAACATTTTTTAATTATCTTCAGCAAAATTTTACTTGTGTGTGATATTAATAATATTGTTTGACAATTTCTACATTCTGTTGAATCATCTTTCTTTGTAATGCGTACAAATATGGATCTCTTCCAGTCAGTTGGCCAGGCAGCTGTGTTCCAAATTTCTTGGCATAGACAGGTAAGTGCCTCCAGGGAAGCATCCATTTATTGAAACATCTCAGTGGGTATTCCATCAATTCCTGGAGCCTTGTTTCTCACCCATTCCTTCAGTGCAACTTTGACTTCTTCCTTCAGTACCATTGGTTCTTGACTACACACCATCTCTGAAATAGTTGAACATCAACCGATTCATTTTTGTACAGTGACTCTGTGTATTCCTTCCATCTTCTTTTGATTCTTCCTGTATTATTCAATATTTTTTGCATAGAAACTTTCAATGTTTCAAGTCTTGAATGTTTCCTTCAGTTCTTTCAGCTTGAGAAATGCCAAGCATGTTCTTCCCTTTTGGTTTCCTAACATTAGGTCTTTGTACATTTCATTACAACAATTGGCTTTGTCTTCTTGAGCTCCTCTTTGAAATCTTTTCTTCAGCTCTTTTATTTTGTTATTTTTTCCCATTTGCTTTAGCTGCTCTCAAGAGCAAGTTTTAACACCAGTCTGTCAGTTTGTTGTACTGTGGTGGCTTGTGTGTTGGTGTGAGACTGGAGGCTACACCACCAGTATTTCAAATATCATTAGGGTCACGCATGGTGGACAGGTTTCAGTGTAGCTTCCAGACTAAGACAGACTCAGAAGAAGGAAGAGGTCATCTACTTCTCAAAGAATTCACCACTGAAAACCTTATGAATAGCAGTGAAACACTGTCTGATATATTACTGGAAAAGTTTATTAATAGCCTTGAAACAGTTTCTGATATAGTACTAGAAGATGAGCCTCTCAGGTAGGAAGGCACTCAAAATACAGCTGGGGAAAAACTGCCTTCTTAAAGTCAATCCTAATGATGTGGAAGGAGTAAAGCTTTTGGGACCTCCATTTGCTGAAGAGGCATGATTCAAAATGGGACAAAACAGCTGCAAATATCCATTTATAACAAGAATGTGGAATGTACAAAGTATGAGTCTAGGAAAATTGAAAGCTGACAAAAATGAAATGGAACATAAAAAGGTTCATATCCTAGGTACTAGTGAGCTGAAATGGACCATTTTTGGCCATTTTGAATCAGACAACCATATGATTTACTATGTCAAGAGTGACAAATTGAAAGGGAATGGTGTCATGTTCATAGTCACAAAGAATGTTTCAAGAGCAATCCTAAAGTACAATGCTGTCAGTAATAGGATAATAGTCACATGCCTACAGGGAAGACCAGTTAATGCTACTATTATTCAAATTTACACACCAACCACTAAAGCCAACGATGAGGAAACTGAAGATTTTACCAACATGTGCAGTCTGAAATTGACAAAACATGCAATCAAGATGTATTGATTATTACCAGTGATTGGAATGTGAAAGTTGGAAACAAGAAGATTAACCAGTAGTTGGAAAAGATGGCCTTCCTTGGTGATAGAAATGACAGCAGAGATTACATGATAGAATTTTACAAGACCAACAACTTACTCATTGCAAATACCTTTTTTCAGCAACATAAATGGTGGCTATATACATGGACACCACCAGATGTAATACACAGCAATCTGATTGACAACATCTGTGGAAAGAGGAGAGGGAGAAGCTCAACATCTTCAGCAAAACAAGGCCAGGAGCTGAGTGTGCAACAGACCATCAATGCTCATATGCAAGTTTAAGCTAAAGCTGAAAACAACTTTTAAAAATCCATGAGAGCCAAAATATGACTTTGATTACATTCTACCTGAATTTAGAGACCATCTGAAGACTAGATTTGATGCACTGAACACCAATGACCAAAAACCAGATGAATTGTGGGATAACATCAAGAACATCATACATGAAGAAAACAAAAGCTCATTAAAAAGATTGTTGGCATGTGTCGTCGAGTCAGACCCAACTCATAGAGACCCCCCTGTGGGTTTCTGAGACAGTATCACTACGGAAATAGATCACCCCATCTTCCTTCCGAGGAGTGGCTGGTGGGTTTGAACCGCCAGCCTTCTGGTTAGCAGTCAAGTGCCTTAGGCACTATGCTAGCATAGGAAAGGAAGACCAAAATGGCTGTCAGAAGAGATTCTGAAATAGATTCTAAACACATATAATTATCAATACATCTTACATCCACATGAGTATCTGGTATGATATAGATACTTAAAAGTTCTGCAGGACCATGGGACAGTGTTCCATTGTGCTGAATTCTCCTGCAGGCTGCAGAGGGTCTAGTATCCTTTGGTTCCACACAACAGTCAGTTCTGGTACTGGCTTTACCACCAACCAACCTTTGTAAATGCCTGATAAGCACCCACACAAATTTAGGTGCAATATGGCCCCCAATGAGGATTACTGCTATAAGAGTACAGAAGAATGAGAGCTAAAAAGTATAAAGGTACTTGTATCATTTTGTTTTGTTTTGTTTTGCTAAAGTCAAGCAAAGCTTGAATTTAAAAAAAAAAAAAAATCCACTCTCCAACTGACACTAAGTTTTCACTTCTGGTGACAGAAATGTTCATGGGCCTTCTAATCACAATTTTTAATTAAAAATATGTGGACTGGGCATATGAATTGGTGACATAACAGCAAAAATTACTTAATGGAGATTGACACATATTAAAGCTAAATACTTAAGAATAGAAAGAATAATATTTTTTCCTAGGAATTACCTTTCACATGAATAAACAAACCAAAAACAAAAATGTAATTTCTAAATCAGAGAAAGCAAAATGATATACAGAAAGAAATGGGAGGTGGGTAGAAAATTAATGGCATAGCATTGTTTCAATGAAAAAATATCTTTGCCACATGACTTGTTATATTGCTAGATTTATTATTCCTTTATCTATATATCCTTAAAACAAGCCAACCATAGGAATTTACTTTGTAAATGTAAAGTTGCTTATTTCTGTGCAGTACAGTTTTACAGAACCATGGATTGATGGTTTCGCAAGGTATCAGTCACACTTCCATAGCATTTGCTGATATAAATATAAAAGCTTCATTTTAAAGGATAAATAAAGCCACACTATTATCTAAACAGGATAAAATTTAACATCCTTGTGGTTTGTGGAAATTTTTGATGTGCCTGCTGGCTTTTCAATAAAAATCAATTATGCCTTAAATGCGAGTGGTAGTCAACATACTACAGACTATAAATTCAATTTCATACTCAGAAATATGGATTAGCTGAACTTGATGCCCTTCCATTGATTTCAGAAAGCAAAAGCTGATAAGGTAAATAATAGTAAGAGGCTCTCTGACACTCCACATCAAGTTCCGGATTTCCATATTATTTTTGTAAGAACTTTGCAGTCACCACAATATCCTCCTTGTGAAATATGTATGATGAATAGATATTATATGGATTGCTGATTCATCTCTCCATACAGAATGGATATTTAGCTTTCATAAGTCAAGGAAAGAACTGCACAGGAAAAAGGAATAAGCTTATTTCCCTTGGCTCATTGTAAGGTACATGCCAACCGATTTTGTATAAATCTAGTGGATAATTAGAGAACACACCGATTAAGCACTGAGACCTCACCTATAAATAAAAATTGTATAGACCAGAAGCAAAAGAATACTCTTCAATTTTATAGATATGTGTGTGTGTGTGTGTGTGTGGAGAGAGAGAGAGAGAGAGGGAGAAAGAGAGAGGGAAGAGAAAAGCATTCTAAACTGAAAAAGATCCAGTCTTTCTGTTCACTCAAAAGAATATCTTAAATTGGCAAGAATTACATGGGGGCAGGGAATCTGGAGAGGAGAGAAAATGATTTGGTACTAAGAAATGTAAAGAATAATGATCATGAGGAAGAAATTGAGAATAGTTTTCTGCATAATGGGAAATCCAATTCAATCTTCTTCCTCCTTTAATGTGCAGAACATTTAGGTTTTATAGAACTGTTCAAGTCCACATTTTGAGCATTTTATGGCTTAGAAATTCTCTCTCACAGTAAGCCTAGTGCACTCAGTTTAAATCCAAAAGAGTTCTCGGGAAGATTTAGTCCACTGGCCCTAGTCTCACCTTTTGTCAGGATGAGCTTCTCCCTTCATTCTGACACACAAACAAGGATTTCATTGTCACACATCCAGCATGCTAACAGAGCAAAACTATGGCTCTTATTAGGTCAAAAACATACTTTCTTTCAAAGAAAAATTTCCCTGAAGCTTCCTTAGAAGCCTTCATTTTTGAGATTCATATAACCATTTTGGTAAAGATAAATGGCCTCAGGTCTCTGCTATACCAATGGAATTAATTGCATTTGAATTTCTCAAGACAAAGGTTGTTGTTGTTGTTATGTGCCGTCAAGTCGGCCCCGAATCATAGCGACCCCTCCTTGGGTTTCCGAGGCAGTATCACTACGGAAGTAGGATTGCCCAACCTTCCTTCCGAGGAGTGGCTGGTGGGTTTGAACCGCCAGCCTTCTGGTTAGCAGTCAAGTGCTTTAGCCACTATGCTACCAGAGCTCCATAAGACAAAGGTAATATCATTTAATTTATTTAAGTATTAGTAGTTTTATTAAAGGATATTATATATGAAAGTAGCCTATTTTGTTTGCAATAAACAGCTAATGAAATAGATCTAAAAGAAAAATATTTTCAGTAGTAATTTTTCATATGTTCATCCATATTACTTATGTTACACATCACTATCAATTTCTAAAGAAATTATAGAGAAAATGAAAACAGAGATATTTATGTTCTTTACGTGAACAAAAATTGTCTACACATAAAGAATATGAAAAACAAAAAAGGAATGATACATTTCCATTTTTCAATTTTTTTTTTCATTTTTCAGTTATTTACTTGTCTTAGAAAAAAAGTCAACAAACATTTATTTTCTGCAACTCTTAGGAATCTATGTGCAGATATGTTCACTCATGAATACATTTTCTTTTTATAACAGGAAGTATGGGGCAGACATTTTTCAGCAATGTCTTTGTACATCTTATTTAAATTTAGGTAAAGAGTACAACTTGAAATTTTATTTTTCTTATAACAGTATATACTCTTACATCTGCAAAACATGCAGTTTCGATAAAACGTTTACTATGTGAATTATAAAATGCTAAGTTTCAGTGTTTGTCTCTTTGAAATCTATCTAATATAAAAATGCCACAGCCAACAATTTTCATCATATGTTCTAACGTGACTGTAGCATATGAGGAAAAAGACATCACATTGTTTATGAAAAAACAATTCTTGTAGATACACTTGGAAAACTGCAAACATTCATAAACAGTTACTCTTTGGGGATAGAGAAAAACTGCCATTAAACAGGTGTTAGAATTTAAATGACATCTCATTAGTGACTCCTTTTTGCAGCTCAGAGACAAATAAAACCTTCATTTAAAAGCATTAGTGCTATTCCTAAGGGTTTCTGGTATCATAATGTTTTGTTTTATGAAGATATTAAGTTTCTTCCAGCATTTTTGCTTATTTATACAAAATAAACCAATTGCATTTCTAAGTTTAGCTGAGTGTTAAGTCAGGGGGTGAATAAGGTTTTTACAGTGCTGTAAATACCCTTGCCCCTCCCTCTACCTCAACAAGTCAGAGAGGTTGGATCATAGCCTGACAAACAAAGGTTTGTTTTTCTGAGCTTTGCTTCTATGTAGAGCTTTGGTCATTGTGTCCTTTGCCCTCAGTTAAAGAACATCCATATAACATTCATGTTTTCTTCATGTCAAAAGCCATTAGCTTCTATTCCAATTTCTCTCAATATAAAATGAGACTATTGTAATTCCAGAATTTTACCAGAGTGGATGGCTATTTGAAAACTTACCTGCTAATTGGGAAGTTTATCAACAATGTTACTTCTTCACAGTATCCTCACATAAATAATTTTAGGTCCCAACATGTGAACTCAAAGAATAGTATACAAAAAGCAAGACTCAACAATCAATCTAGAATTATAAGGATTCATTTTTTTTCTCCTGGAAAAGTTACCAAATCCACAATTTAATTTAGCTGACTGGGATCTTTGTAATTTGATTCACTGAATTCTATTCTGTATTTGGGACAGAGTTTTATCAAGATAAATGGCAAAGAAAGATAATAAACTTCAAGCAAATATAATAATTATTAGTGAGTATTGGGTATAGAAACTGGTGGTAACATGTTTTGATCACATAAAGATGATCAGACCAGATCTAGCCCAGAAAGCCCATAGAATTAATAGAGCAGGAGGTAGGAAAAAAACAATGATAAGATAATCTCCAAAAAACTATAATATGATTAGGACCATTGAACTGTTAAAAAAAAATAGAGTGAGGTTAAAGAAGAAAAGATAACACTGGGTGAGGGAGTCAGAAGAGCAAATAATATATGAAATGGATCTTACTGGGTGAGGAAGATTTCACAAAAAGTGAATGGTTGTTAATTTCTGGGTAGTTGATTCATAATTACAACAACCCCATGTGTAGGCTTCCTGAAACAGTGGTTCTGTGTAGAATACTGGCAGGAGATAAAACTGGACATAATACAGAAGACCCTGAGTACCAGGCTGAGGAAAATGTCCTGTATTTGTTTGGGACAAGAGTTTTTGAAGTTTTTTGAAGGGACAAAGATAAGAGTTGTAGGAAAGTAATTTTAAGGGAGTAAGGGATGATGGCATAGTAGTCAAAGCATTTGGCTGCTAACAAAAAGGTCAACAATTTGGACCCACTAGCCACTCTGAGGGAGAAAAGTGAGGCAGTCTGCTTCTTTAAAGAGTTACAGCCTCAGGAACCATATGGGGTAGTTCTACTCTGTCCTATAGTGTCGCTATGAGTCACAATCAACTCTATGGCAGTGGGGAGTTGAAGATGGGACACATAAAAAGTTGTTTTAGATGTCTAGGCAAGAAGTCTGAAGGCCTGATTTAAGACATTAATAATGTGAGAGAAAATAACTATGGGGAGAAGTTACTGATATTACAGAGCTTGTTTCTATCAAATGTGGCAAACTATTGAAGAATCAGGAACAAAAAGTGACTCTGAAGACTCTTGTGTGGGTGGCTAGAGGAAGTAGAGGAAGTTGGTTTTGGGAGATAGAAGAGGCATTATGGATGTATTGAATATGAGGTATAAACAGAAAATCTGATAGTGTAAAGTGACAATGCTTGTAAACTTCTCAATTAAAAGATAAGTTTTCAGTAGCATTCTACTCCAGTATTCTAGATTGTGCAATAACTATAGTTTCACAACTTACATGGAAGAATTAGAAAAGCAGGTAATAGCTTTTGACTTGGAAAAATCTGACTTTTGTGTAACTATTATTAATCCAATGATAAAAGTGAGACTGGAGATAGAAAATTATCTGGGCTAGATTTGCAACCATTTATCTGCATGGGAAAGAAACCACAGGAAGTAATGCTATCAAGAGGGAAAAACACAGAGATGAAAAAGAGGAAATAGGTAAGATCACAGGGACACCTACACAAGCCAAGCAAGGAAACCTGAAGTCAATTTTACAGTGGAGGAGGATGTACTCAGTTATGGTTTGTACATAACTAATATATGAATAGAAATAACAATATGAAATTAATTATGTGGCATTGTTTATTAAAATAATTGCTAAATATATTGCATTTCATTTTTATAAGATTATAACTCAACTCTTTCAAATTATTGTCCAGTTGTTATTTAATCACACAGCTTAAGTAGAATACAGAGCCCAGAAATAAAGGGGAGATAAGAGAGCCAAAAGGCAGCTTAAAGTTAGTAAGTGGCATTAATTCACAAAGAACAAGTTGCAGGCTGCAGGAAAAAAAATCTCAGCTGAATTCAGTTTATATGACAAAATACATGACCATGTGAACTCAACACATGGTTGAGTTGGAATTGATCGGATGGTATTCTAGGATAACTCTAGAACAGCAGAATAGAAATATGTGTATAAGCAACATTAAAAAAAAAAAAAAAACCTTCCCTTTCAATACAATGAATAAGTATGTTCTCTTGTTCATTTGCTTTCAGTGAAGCCCTCATGCAGGAAATGAATTAAACATTTATAAGAAGAATAATATCAAAGAAGAAAGAAAAAGGTACAGAGAAAAATGTTTTGAACAACCATAAACATCAGGTAATTTGCTCTTTTTTAGAATGATTAAAACAGAAAACAATAAAAGTCTTCGGCTTCCTCATCTTCTTCCAACTTCCATCCACCTCAGATGTTCGTTCTCTGAAAATTCATAAGTAAGGATTTTATCTCTGTCATCTACATCTTTGTATGAATTCAAGTCATTATGTAACCAACTTTAATTCTCTCTCTCCATCTTGTACAGATTAAATGAGATGTTGTTTTTGTTTGGTGCTGTCAAGTCACTTCCAATCATAGTGACCATATGTACAACAAAATGAAACACAGCCTGGTCCTGCACCATCCTCACAATTATAGCAGCCATGTTTGAGCCCATTGTTGCAGCCACTGTGTCAATCCATCTCATTGAGTGTCTTCCCCTTTTTCACTGACCCTCTATTTTGCTAAGCATAATATCCTTCTTCAGGGATTTGCCCATTCTGACAAAATTATCAAAGTGGAAGGAATGGAGTCTAGCCATTCTTGCTTCTAAGGAGCATTCCAACTGTACTTCCTCCCAGATAGATTTGTTCCTTCTTCTGGCAGTCCATAGTACATTCAATATTTTTCTCCAACCCCACAATTCGAATGGATCAATTATTCTGTGGTCTTCCTTACTCATTCATTGCTTGGCTTTCACATGCATATGAAGCTACTGCAAATACCATGGCTTGGGTTAGGCTAAATGAGACAGCAACAATAATTATCATTTGCATTGGTATCTTCCCATTTACCATGTGTTTCATTGGATTTGTAAACCTTGAATGTAAACAAATGTTTCTCTTGGTGGCCATTATAATTATTCTCTTATGTGACTGTTACAAATGGTTTGCACTTGATTAATCAAATAGTTGGTGGTTCGAATCAATCAAGTGCAATGGAAGAAAGTCCCTGTGATCTTCTTCTGTACTTTTTTTTTTTTTTTTAAAAAAATTGATTTCCAGTTGATTCCAACTCATGGCAACTCCATGTGTTTGAGAATAGAACTTCACTTTGTTGGGGTTTTAAAGGTGTCGCTCCTCAGAGGCTGAGCATAAATCCTGTTTTCCAAGGCATCTCTGAACCACCAACTTTTCAGTTAGTGGTGGATCATTAAACCATTTGTGCCATCGAGATAATCCCCATAAAATTACAGTCAGTGAAAACTCTATGGAGCATAATTTGACTCTGACACACACGGGGTCTTAGTGAGTTGAAATTGATCAGATAGTGGACAGCAGTGGGTTTGGTTTGGCTTTAGTTGTTGATAGTCCTTGGGGAGAGAGAACAGTTTATGTACTCATCTGCTAACTGAAAATTTGGAGGTTTGAGTCCACTCAGAGGACTCTGGAAGAAAGGCTTAGAGATCTACTTCAGTAAAATCACAGCCATTGAAAACCCTACTGAGCACAGTCTTATTCTAACACACACAGGGTCACTATGGCTCGAAATAGACTCCACAGCAACTGTTTTTTTCTTTTTTCTTTTTCCAAACTTGTTGATTGGAAATCTTTACTCACTTCACATTCACATCAGAAGAATTTGAAGGATTATGGAACAGATTAAGATGCATGGGAAATAAGAAGAATATCCAGGAACTCCTGAAATATCTCACACCACACAGGAAACTGACCATTCTGGCCACCACATCTCTGAACAGTCTTGGTTTGAGAGCCTCTGAGCTTGGGAAATCTAGAGTTCTATGGTGCTTTCCAAGACGGACATGCCCTTCCCTATTTGGGCAGCACAGATGGCTCCCAAAATAAAAGATTAAGCACATCCTCTCTAATTTTCCCCTTTCTTTACTTTTCCCTCCTTAAAGTAGAAACCTTAATTATTTAATTTTGCATAGTTCCATGGTTTCTTCATGCTCTTTCTTCCTAAACTCACCTCTACCAATATCTTTTCAGCTGATTAAATTATTTTAAATTGTACATGATGGCAACTTTAATGACTTGTATGACTTTGCACACACACAATTCTTCTCTACAAAGATCTCATGATCCTTGGCCCAGCTTCAGGGAACTAGAATTAAGCCTATTTCTTATAGGACAGATTTTAGAGGGCCTCTCTCCTTAGACATACTAGGCAGCATCAAGTTCTCTTTCTGTCAATTCTCCTCTGACCTTCTGTGATTCTGTGCTCAAGCCTCTCTGCTCCATTCCCAGCTTCTGGGTCTTTTGGCTGTAGTCCTTACACAGATAACTTTTAGAAGTGGGAAACTTAGTTGCAACTTAAAATCTTTTGACCAAAAAAGTCCCCTCCCAAGTTTTGATGTAGCTACCTGATGCCCATGTCCACATGTCAGACTACTTATACCCACATATCCCCATTCATTTTCATAAATAAAAACAGTGTGATCCCAAGATGTTATATAACCAATGCAAGGTTATTCAGCTAAGAAGTGAGAGATTTAGGATTCAAATACAGATCAATAAAGTCCATTTTCCACCATTTCCTCAATTCACACAAGCACATTTATAAATCCACCCCTCATCTGTCAGTTTGTATTACTGTAGTGGCTTGTGTGTTGCTGTAAGGCTGGAGGCTATGTCACTGGTATTTCCAATACCAGCAGGGTCACCCATGGTGGATGGGTTTCATCAGAGCTTCCAGACTAAGACAGTTTGGGAAGAAACATGGGACCATCCACTTCTCAAAGATTTACTGACTGAAAACGTTATGAATAGCAGTGAAAGAGTGCTTGATATATTACTGGAAAAATTTATGAATAGCCCTGAGACACTGTCAAATATAGTATCAGAAGATGAGCCTCTTAGTTAAGAAGGCACTCAAACTATGACTGGGGAAGAGCTGCCTCCTTAAGGTAGAGTCAACATTAATGATGTGAAAAGAGTAAAATTTTCAGAACCTCCATTTGATGATGTGACATGACTCAAATGGGAAGAAAGAGCTGCAAACATCCATTAATAATCAGAACATGGATTGTACGAAGTATGAATCTAGGAAAATGGAGGTTGCCAAAAAGGAAATGGAACACATAAAGATCAACATCCTATGCATTGGTGAGCTGCAATGGATGAGTTTTGGCCATTTTGAATCCAACAGCCATATGATCTAAATGCCAGAATGACAAACTGAAGAGGAAGTGCATTGCATTCATTACCATAAAGAATGTTTCAAGATCTACCCTGAAGTACTATGCTGTCAGTGATAGGATAATATCCATGTGCCTACAAGGAAGACTAATTAATACTCTTATTATTCAAATTTATGCATCAACCACCAAAGCCAAATACAAGGAAATTGAAGATTTTTACCAACTTCTGCAGCCTGAAATTGACCAAACATGCAATCAAGATGTATTGATTATTAATAGTGATTGGAATGTAAAATTTGAAAACAAGACAAACCACCAATAGTTGGAAAACACGGCCTTGGTGAGAGAAATGATGATGGAGTTCACATGATAGAATTTTGCAAGACCAATGACTTATTAATTGCGAATATCTTTTTTCAACAACATAAATGGTGGCTATACATGTGGACAGGAGCTCTGGTAGCATAGTGCCTAAGGCACTTGACTGCTAACCAGGAGGCTGGAGGTTCAAACCCACCAGCCACTCCTCGGAAGGAAGGTTGGGCAATCCTACTTCCATATTGATAACTGCCTCAGAAACCCAAGGAGGGGTCACTATCAGGGCCGACTCGATGGCAAATAATAACAACAACAACAACAACATACATGTGGACATCACCAGATGGAATACATAGGAATCAGTCGACTACATCTGTGGAAAGAGGTGATGGAGAAGCTAAATACCTTCAGCCAAAAAAGTCCAGGAGCTGACTGTGGAACAGACCATCTACTGCTCATATGCAAATTAAAGTTGAAGCTAAAGACAATTAAAACAAGTCCACAAGAGCCAAAATATGACCTTGATTATATCCCTCCTGAATTTAGAGACCATCTAAAGAATAGATTTGATGCATTGAACACCATTGACTGAAAGCAAGAGGAGTTGCAGGATGACATCAAGAATATCATCCACAAAGAACGTAAAAGCTCATTAAAAGATAGGGAAGGAGAAAAGACCAAAATGGATGTGAGAAGAAACTCTGAAACTTACTCTTCAATGGAGAGTAGATGAAGCAAATGGAAGAAATGAAAAATAAAATCATTGAAGAGAAGATTTCAAAGAACAGCTCAAGAAGACAAAGTCAATTATTGTAATGAAATGTGCAAAGACCTTGAAAGAGAGAGAGAGAGAGAGAAGAATATGCTTGGCATTTCTCAAGCTGAAAGAACTGAAGAAATGATTCAAGCTTTGACTTGGCAATATTGAAAGATTCTATGGGCAAAATATTGATTGATGCAGGAAGTATCCAAAGAAGATGGAAGTAATACACAGAGTCACTTTTGCAAAAAGGGTTGGTCGATGTTCAACTATTTCAGGAGCTGATATATGATCAAGAACCAATGATATTGAAAGAAGAAGGTGCAGTTGCATTGAGGGAATTGGTGTAAAACAAGGTTCTAGGAATAGATGGAATACCCATTGAGATGTTTCAACAAATGAATAATACGCTGGAGGCACTTACTGGTCTATGTCAAGTAATTTAGAAGACAGTGACCTGGCCAACTGACTGGAAGAGATCCATATTTGTACCCACTCCAAATTAAGGTAATCCAACAGAATGTGGAGATTGTTAAACAATATCATTAATATATGCAAGTAAAATTTTGCTGGAGATAATTCAAAAATGGTTGCAATGGTATATTGATGAGGAACTTCCAGAAATGCAAGCTGGATTCAGAAGAAGTTGTGGTATGAAGGATATCACTGCTGATGTCAGATGGATCTTAGCTGAAAGCAAAGAATACCAGAAAGATGTTTACTTATGTTTTATTGACTATGCAAAATCATTCAACTGTGCGGATCATAACAAATTATGGATAACATTTAGAAGATTGAAAATTCTAGAACACTTAAATGTGCTCAGAAGGAGCCTGCACATTGACCAAGAGGCTGTCTTTCAAATAGAACAAGGACATACTGTGTAGTTTAAAATCAGGAAGGGTGCATATCAGGATTGTATCCTTTCACCACACTTACGAAAACTGTTTGTTGGGCAAATAAACTGAGAAACTGTTCCAAGAGGAACATGGCATCAGGATTGGATTCCACCTCAACATAAAGAAAAAGGAAACTGTACTAATAAGTAACACAATAATAAATGGAGAAAGGTTGAAGTTGTCAGGGATTCCATTTTACTTGGTCCAACAGTCAATGTTCAAGGAAGCAGCAGTTGGGAAATCAGATGTCTTATTGCACTGGAAAACATATGCTGCAAAAGACTTCTTTAAAATTCTGAAGAGGAAAGATGTCACTTTGAAGACTAAGGTGCACTTAAACCAAGCTATACTATAGTATTTTCAGTAGCCTGATATGCACATGAAAACTTGACAATGAATAAGGAAGACCAAAGAAGAGTTAATGCCTTTGTTTGTTGGCAAAGAATATTGAAAATACCATGGAGTGACATAAGAACAAAAAATCTGTCCTGGAAGAAGTGCAGTCAGAATGTTCCTGGAAATGAGAATGGAAATGAGAATAACCTACTTGTTATATTGTCAGAAAGGACCATTCCCTGGAGAAAGATATCATGGTCAGTAAAGTAAAAGGTTAGTGAAGAAGGAGAAGAACCTCAATGAGATAAATTGACACAATGGCTGCAACGATAGGCTCAGGCATAGCAGGAATTGTTAGGATGGCACAGAACCAGATGAAATTTTGTTCTGTTGCACATAGGCTGTCTATGGGCTAGAGCCCAGACAACGGCACCTAACAACAATAACAATATAATATATATAAAATAATGTCTACACATAAAATGCAATCTATATAAAATATATATATATAATATATGGAGGAGCTCTGGTCACAGTGTCTAACACATTTGAATGCTAACCAGAAGGTTGGTGGTTCAAACTCAGCAGCAGCTCCACAGCATATAAAATATAAATATATATATAAAACACAGAATATATATAAAGTATACAGTGCATATAGCAATATAAAAACACTATTCAAAACAAGAATAGTGATGCAAGAGTCAGCATCACAATCTTCAAATAAAGACAAAATATGCATTAAATAAAAGTCAATAAATGTAATAATGATGCTGAATAAACACAGATAAATTTAGGATCCCAACTAGGTATTACATTCTTCATATTGCTCTGTTGGAAGACATTGAAGCATTATTTTAGAAATATGCAGGAAGCTTTCCTCTTTTTTTTATTTTTCCACATTTGAAGAGGAATATGCACATTCTTGAACAGAGCTAATTTATGCCACTACACAGTCCTTGAATTTCACCCTTTATGATTTCCTTGCATGGGATCAAGCTTATTTTTAAAATATATATTCACATGTGCATTATTACCCCCAAAAGCCATACTCCTATCTCAATTTTACCATAGAATATAAAATCATTAATTTTTCTTTTATGTTTTTCTTGCCAACAAAAAGAGAAGTATTGATAAATGTAATCTGAAATAATCCCTGGGACATTACAAATTCTATACACTTCTAGGTATAACTAGTTTTCTCCTTAATTAAAACATTGCCCTGAATGTCTGTTGGATTAGAATGTCACCTGAAATGAAATACCAGCAGACAGAGTGCTTTCTCTTTAAAGAGTTATATTCAGCACAATGCTTTTTTGACTGAGTCAAACTTTTTAATAACTCTGCCAAAGGAAACAGAAATTTTTGTCTTTTCAAAATGAAACTTAGTTTATCCAGCCATTGGTATTTAATAGATATTTCTATTATAACTCTCCAATGATGTGTTGTAAGTAAAAGTACAACTATAGATAAAACCAAGGAAAGTAAAGCAAATTAATATAGTTAGTGAATTAAAAATAATAAAAGCCAAATTCAGCTCAAATTTTTAATAGACTATCTAAAATCTCTTCCATAATACACCTAATCACACAAATACAGAACTTTAGAATTCTTGTCATAAGAAAAAAGGGTCAAAATTCTCACTCATTATTTTTAAAACTTCCTAAAATACTGATAACTCTCTAAATCATTCACAATGGTTTGAACAACAACCAACAGCTTTCTAAGAAGTTAAAATACTGTGTAACTTTTATTTAAATCATAAATGCATCCCTCAGGAGTGTTTGCATTCTATGCCTTTGTCGTATACTCTAAGCCACCAAAGTTCTTAAATATGAGACTTGTATGAATATTGTTTTTCTTTAATTTGTGCTATTACATCACAAATTAGGAAAGATCCATTCAAAGCAGGTTTTCCTCTTTTCTACCCTTTTCTTATTTCATTTTTTTTTAAGGGGGAAAAACTGTTTTATATCAACAACCATCTGTGAGCCTGTCTTTCAGGCCATCAAACTCTCCCATCCATTACAGAGCCTTCCTCACCTCCGCTGCATGACAGCACAATAAAGATGACATACTAATTCAATGACTTGTAATTTCAGCTAAACAAAGACAAGTGCTGCAGCTTCTTCTTTTGTGTTAACAGTGCCATATCAGTGAAGCCAGCTATGCAAACATAGCACTGGGAGGGTTTTATGACAGCAGTTGAATGGGGAGAGTAGCTTGGTGTTGCTTTTTATGGTTTTTGGCTCCATAATTTTTGGCTCTGTGCTGCTGGCCATGGCTATTGTGTCTGGATTCTGTGTCAGCAGCAGCTAATTGTTCCAATAATGTTTATCATAGGGATCCACCAGGGAGCTGTATATGTGGAGATAAGCTACAGGGCAATGATACACACTATCTTACTGATCTCTATACACAGTGCTTTTGCCTCATGCCAAAAGCTTTTTAGGTTCCCAGTCTTAAAAATAAATAAATAAATAAAAATAACAGCTTAATCATCATGCCAACAATAGTGTGTAAGGGGATGTAATCAGGTTCCTCTGATAATCTTAGCAACACATGAAAGTCATGCGCAAAAGCAGTAATTGAAGCAGTTGGTTCATTCTACCACCTGCTGTTGAAGTCACAGGTTAATCTAAATGAGGTCCCCTTCCAATGAAACAGTATGCAAGGCACTTTTTATATCATAAATGTGCATTACAGAAGCTTTACAAAATAATAAAGTAACAGTTCATTAAATGAACTGTTTGAAGTATCCCAGCCTTGTCCAGCATCTCTAACTGCTGGCAAATGGTATATCCAAGTGTAAATTCCATCCTCACGTCTATACCCCAATGCACACTTCAGTTTGCATATGGTTGCAGACAATGGGAGTTCCTGAGACAGATGCCCAAATGTAACTAAACGTCAGGCAATCATGGGAATCAGCTGCAGGAAAGTGAAACATTTTTCTTTGTCTGCTTTTGATGCTATTTCCCCCAAGATTACTAAATATAATATTGACAATGTAAAAGTAGCCCCAGAATTCACAATTAAGCAGCTTGTTTTAGTCTACAATGCTAGTCCATGCATAAGGGATGATTTTTTTTTTTCTAATTTAACTTTTATTTTAACTCCTGATTTCCTTTTAAAATTTGCTTTAATAGTGTTTCATAAGATCTTCATCTGACAAAGAATTCTAAGACTATGTAGCATGCTGCTCTCCAAGAAGGCAATTTCTTTAACAAAAATGATTTAAAAAAAAATTATGAAAACTGTCAAAATAAAACTCTAATGGAAGTTTTAAAATACAGGAGAAATGACACCTTTAGACTAAATTTTATGCCTGATTTTAAGTCATTTCATTGAATAATAATAACTGCCATTTATTGAAAGCCAACTCAGTGTCAGCAGCTAAACTAGGTTAACATTATCTTATTTAAGTATCAGCATTCCCTGAAATTGGCATTGTGTCTGGAAATGCTAAGGAACCCAAGTCTCATAAAGGCCATATAATAATGTTAACTTCTGGGTGAGTATGTGACAGTGCTAAGATTAGAAATCTAGTCTACCTGAGTTCAAACCTGCACTTTTCCCACCAAAATAAACTGATATAATGTATTTAGTGTAGAAGAAGGGAAATAAAGCAGTGCTTATATTGAGAAAGAAGTACAAGTTCTGATTTAGATACCAGCAGTAACCATAAAATAAATTAACACATTTATTCAAAAGGTTGGGGGTTCAAGCCGACCCAGAGGCACCTCAGAAGAAAGGGCTGGAGCTGTGCTCTGAAAAGTCAGCCCTGGGAAGTCCAGTTCTATCTGACACACATGGGGACACAAGGATTTGGAATCAATTCAATGGCAACTGTTTTGTTTTTTAATATGTGCACATGGGGAGAATTGTTTCAGGGTTAGGTATAATTTTTAATAAAACAAAGAAGATAATTATATTCATGTAACATAGTGCCTAAGGTACTTGACTGCTAACCAGAGGCTGCGGTTCAAACCCACCAGCCACTCCTCGGGAGGAAGGTTGGGCAATTTACTTCTGTAGTGATACCGTCTCGGAAACCCAAGGAGGGGTTGCTATGAGTCAGGTCCGACTTGATGGTACATAACAACAACAACAACAACCTAATTCAGCAGCATAAGGTAACAATAAGCAGCTAACAGTGATTATTAACAATGGAGTGTTTAATAAATGTCTATTGAATGTTTGGATGGTGGAATGAAGGAGTAAATGAAAAAAATATTAATAACTGCAACTACGGAAGTTGCATAGGATTACTTACTATGTGCCAAACACCATCTCAGAAATTCACATATGTTTCATTTTGCATCTTCACAACAATCTGCTAAGTTTGGAATCATTATACTCATTTTACAGATGAGGAAACTGAGGCTCTGAAACAATGGTTCCATTAGCAGAAAGTGGACAGTCAGGATTTGAGCCAAAGACAATCTGTCTCTTCCTCCAAAGCCCTTCACTACAGGAATTAACAAATAAGTTTAGAAAATAATAAGAACATTAAAAATATTAGTAGTCAAAAATTCTTTATAGTGTCCCAAAGAAAGCAGCCTCCCACCCATAAAAGTGCTCAAAGAATTGCAAAAAAAAAAAAAAAATCACAAGAATGATTTTGTTCTACTATTGATAAACATTCAAAACAGTATGGATTGTTAAGAATTGAAATGTGCTGCAAAAGAAGGCTGGAGAATATTCTTTTAGAGATCTTTGAAAACAAATTTGACTTGTAATCGTCTAGGTAATTTGACCTGAAGTCTGGAAGAATAGAATGGGTGACCTTTACTGATATATCAAGGACAAAGATTCCATAATAATTGTGTGCAAATTTTCATACAACTTTTTTTTTTTCCCTGATAGGAAATATATCTGTTAAAGTCTATGAACATGAAAAGAATTGTCTCTGGGAATGTCCATAACTTTCAATATCACATTGATGTACACTTTATGCAACTGCTTATCATAAAAGGTGTTTTGTGAGCCTTGAATATTAATTTTCTTTTAATTTCAGCCTGAAAAAGATTCATGTCATTCGTTGTGGAGACAGTAAAAACCAGGGGGAAAAAAGAAAAAGAAAGAAAAGACACTTTTCCCTAAGTAGCTTCTTTTAGAGTATAGTTTGTTTTTGTTTTTGTGTGTGTGTTCTTTTTTTTTTTTTTTTTTAACCAATTCCCTTAATATAATCCTTGAGAACCTTGGTGGCATCTTGGAAGAAAAGCTTGATGATCTGCTTACAAAAGTTCACAGCCTTGAAAACCCTAAGTAGTAAAGCTCTATTTTGTAACATATAGGGTCATTGTTATGAGTCAACATTTACTGGACATCAACTGTTTACTTTTTTGGATAATATAATCTTTGCAGTGTAAATTTTATTTCAATTCACCTGCAACTATTTTAAAGTAATTAGATCATCATTCAAAATGTACTCCCTAAATTAATTGAATTACAAAATTTGCAAAGAAATGTGGGTTGTTTATAACTAAGTCCTACTGTAACTGTAAGAATAAGACTATTTTAGGAGTTTCCACCACACATTGATTAGTCTGCTCAATTGTAATCTGTTACTGGAAAAACATATTTAGTAGAATTTGTAAAATAATACTCTGCTATGTTGAGCTCTTCCTTTTCTATTTTAAATTGAAAACATTACCAATCTTTTAAAATGCTACTAAGAAATCATTGTAAGAAATTCTGAGGATTTGACATACTATAGCACTAGCTATTAAAGTCTAGTTGATAGATCACAAACTGAAGAGGGAAATGGATACAGAGAGGTGATGGTATTCTATTGCAGATACAAATATTAATACTGGTAGTGCTACATGCCTTATTTTTCATAGAAACTTAAAAACCCAGCATTCAAGCAAGAGATTTTCTGGCATTTTCCTTGATATATGCTCAGTTTCTAGATGAGTGTCTGTAGAAAGTAAATCTTCAATAAATATGTATTGAGTGAATAAATGAAAAAAACTTGGGGAATGAGCTATTTTAATACTTATTTCTGTGGACTCTAATGACTAAAAAAAATCTGTTGCTGCCAAGTGTCTCCAACTTGTAGTGACCAGACAGTAGACATGTCTCATAGGGTTTCCAAGACTATAATCTTTAGAGAAGCAGACTCCCTCATTTTTCTCCTGCCAAGAGACTTGTGGGTTTGCACCAATGACCTTTTGGTTGGCAGCTGCAAGCTTTAAAAACTGTGCCAACAGAGCTCCCATAATAGACTACAGTACAGTGTAAATATAGCATTTATGCATACTGGGAAACCAGAAAATTCATGTGACACATTTTATTGGAATATTTGCTTTATTGTAGTGGTCTGATAATTAACCCACAATATCTATGAGGTATACCTGTGTCCTATAGACAACTAAGGGCTTACAAAGAGTGCTGGTGGTGCAGTGGTTAAGGCATTTGGCTGCTAACCAATATATTTGCAGCTTGAACCCACCAGACATTCCACAGGAGAAAGATGAGGCAGTCTGCTTCCCTAAAGATTAAACCATATGGAACAGTTTTACTCTGTCATATGGGGTAGCTAGGGGTTCTAGTGGCACAATGCCTAAGGCATTTGATTGTTAACCACAAGGCTGGTGATTCAAACCCACTAACCACTCCACAGAAGGAAGATGGGGGCAATCTACTTCTGTAAAGATTTACTGCCTCAGAAAACCTTTGGGGGTCTCTATGAGTTGGAATTGACTCAATGGCAATGAGTTTGGTTCTGGAGTTTAGAGGGTTGCTATGAGTCAGAATCAACTTGATGGCAGTGGGTTTTGTCAAAAGACATGCATTTGTGAAAATGTAACAAGAAACATGTTCAGCTAAATGGGTGATTCTTGTCTACTGTTGCGCAAAACCCTGAGCCATTGCTCTTGTCCTATTGTGAAGACTAAGGTGGTTTAATTGTTAAACACTAACCTTTTGGTTAACAGTCCAACCCATCCAGTAGCTGTCTTTCTCCGAAAAGATTATAGCCTGGAAAACCATGTAGGTGTCACTATGAGTCAGAATTGACTAGACAGCACCTAACAACATTACCTAGCCTGAGTGATCAGTTTGCAGCTTTAAGTCTACTTGACACTTTAGAGGTGCAGAGGATTCTGTGAGAAGTACTGATCTCCTGGAGTTTGCAAACATTTTATTTTTTTAGCACTTATTCCAATTTTTAGGTTTAAGAACAATTTTCACTGTTCTTGTTACCTCATATGTGGTCTACAAAAATGTATTATATTTATGGAACATTTTAACATTTACAGAGCATTTTCAGAACTATTATCCCTTTTGACACTCTATCTCATGAGGGAAGTCAGTCAGATTTTACTGTTCTTCCTTTAAAACTACATGCTATGATATATAAAATGTTAGTTATTTTACATTTTGTTGCTATTTTACAAAAGGGGGACTAATGGATTAGAGGGTGAAAAATTTGCTTTCCAATGATATGCTCATAAGTGATAGAACATGGTCTTGAACACAGCTCCTCTGACATTAGGTCTCCTAATTGCTTTCTGCCTACAAGTTCTTTGCTTTTCTCATATATGCTTAACAGTACAACTTGTGTTTTCAAAAGCCCCAAATGTTACAGAACTCCTCTGAGGCTCCCCTGGCCTATAGGATAAAATCTAAAGCAACATAGTCTTCCACAAGCAGATGTTAACACACCCCTTCAAGCTTGAAACCTACTTGTATCCTCAAACAGTCACTTTAATTAACTTCCTTCCTCTGCACTTTTCCTCACAATTCATTTATCTCAGCTCCATATCTATTTTGATTATATATTTTCCTCAAGATTCAACTTAATCTTACCCTTTGAAAAATACTTTCACCACTATCTAGCCTATCCACTTTTGGATTTGTGAATTCTATAGAACTTTGATTTTTCTCATATATTGACCACTGAGTCTGTAAATCTTGTACTAGTATTTATGAGCAGATGTATATGTTCTACCCACAAATAAGTAGATTCCTTAAAAACCGGGATTGTGCCTTAAGCCGCTTCTGGTTGTTGTTGTTGTTGTTGAATGCCAGTGCCCTATGTACAACTTTGTATGTATGAAACACTGCCCGGTTGTGCACCATCCTCACAACCTTGCTCTATCTGAGCCCACTGTTGCAACTGATACATCAATCCATCTCTTCAGGGTCTTCTCCTTTTTCACCGACCCTTCACTTTACCAAGCATGACATCCTTCTCCAGGGAATGGTCCCGTCTGACAACATGACCAAAGTAGGTGACACGAAGTCTGGCCTTTCTCACTTCCAAGAACCATTCTGGCTGCACTTTTTCTCAGTTAAAAATAAAAATTGACTGAACATTTGCTAATTCCGATAATTGGTCTGTTTATCTCTATGTAATCTTATTATGCGCATTGCTGAATGTCCCTTTATCAGTTCAAGTTTCTTATAAAACTTTCTATTTCTTCTATTACTATCTGTTTTAAAAACAGAGGTAGTTTCTGTTGTTGGGGGAGAGTTTTGACAACTTCAGTGTTAAGGCAATGAACATTTTTAAATGACTTAGCTTATGAACTAAGTTCTAACAATAACATAAAATGTTTTATAGTAGTCAAAATATTTCAAATGATTTAAAACAATCATAAAACAAAAATAGCTGTAAGTAAAATATATTAGAGTTACAGAAAATAGAGGTGTCTTATACCTGATGAGATCAAATTAAAATTTTTACTTTTTCACCAGCTTTTATTAATTCAGTGCTTAAATAAACTATATCTAAGGTGTATTTTAATCTTAAAATTTTATCTTTTTATAGTTATCATCTCTTGTATCTTTTGGCCTTTTCCTGATTGGTAATACTATGCATTGCTAATACAGTTGTAGCTTGATTTTTCACTTGGCATAGAAGAAGGACAATGCCCAAAGCCAAAGTCTATAATGTTCAATCCTTGCAATGAATTCCCTGGTGCTGGGAATGATCAGGAAATGAGAAGAATCCTTCTCTTCTTTTCCTACATGATCATTTTGTTACTTACATTATACTCTACCTAGCCAAGAGTATAATAGTTGCTAATCAAGGCTGGAAGTAGTCATGGTAAGTGTCGTGAACCATGGTGAGGATGCCAGAGATTTCAAACACACAGCTAGACTATCAATATAATCTAGAAAACCTTGGAAGCAGTGAATTGAGTTTTACAAAGTGATTAATCTGATAATTACTCAAGTTTATAACTACATTTCCAGTTAATAAGTGATGCCAGTATTTTACTTTTCCTTCTACTCTTGTCTTGGAGCCTGTATTTCCATTCTTTCATGTATGTTACATATACACTTACCAGCAGAAATGGATTCAGTATTCTCTTCATTATCCTCAGCACATTACCACATGCCTATTGCATCATGTAATAAAAAGTGCCCAGAATCATATACTTCTTTCAGTTTTAAATACCTTTGTTGATTTTGTACATGTCTTGTTTCTGTCTTATAAAGATGCAACACTTGGCAAATATACTCTTAAACATGTGATGACTCAATATATATATGTATATATTATTTATACAATATATAAATATTTGAGGAGAAAAATTACAATTGTGATGCAGGATATTTCACTGATATATGTGTAATCATGGAGATATTTTGTATTGTTTTTTTTATCTTTAAATAAAGGGTTTTAAAATATCATTTAAAATATCATTTATTCACATACAGCTATGCTGAATATACTAGTTATTGAATTTTTATTATATTAACTGTCTGGAGTACATGTATTTTCTTTGTTATAGTCTAAAATCATTTGCAAAGTCCATCTCCAATTCAATAGTTCTACAGCTGTGACTTTCTTTTGTCATGGGCATAATCCTAAAAGAATATTTCAAGTATTTGTCCCAATTATGTTCCCCTCCCTGTATCTATCCCTTTGTCCTGTGACTTTGGAGTCTCTCCTGCCAGAGGTGAAGTGCACTTTCACACCTTGACTTGGACATACGTATTGTGTTGGCCAAAGAAATAAAAGCAGAAGTGACAGTTTGCCACTTCTGACCCTAGGTTATAAGAGGTGTTATACCAATGTTTATCACCATCCAGGAAACCCTTAGAGCTTCCTTGTCCAGAGCCTTTTTTGGGACCTCATTATGTAGACACAGTTAATTGAATCATTCTGCAGCATTCTCTGAGGTTGAACTAATATTATTATTTAGAGGTAGATATTTTGGCCTGGCCAATCCCAATAAAGAGGCAACTCATTAGCATAAACCCTAGGCTATAGTCTGGAGGCCTCAAAAACACTTCAAACCATGGGGAAATATCAAGGTTTTACAGGGTATCTCTAAGAAACCAAGGATAAAGACCAAATTTTTAGGTAATATTATTCTCACCACCCCTAAGGACCTTTGTTATGAATAATAAATTACATTTTTCAAAGTCCCTCTAAAGACTTTTTCAACAAAGTCGAGATAAATATATGCTTTACACACACACACACACACACACACACATTGTTGTGTGCAATCAAGTAGATTCTAATTTATAGTGATTCTACAGGACATAGTAGATTACAGCCTTAGACTGTAATCTTCACAGGAGCAGATTTCCTGGTCTTTGTCTCCAGTGGAGCCACTGGTTGGTTTGAACTGTCAGCCTTTCTGTTAGTTGCCAAGCACATAACCATTGCACCACTTGAGACATATATATATATATATATATATATATATATATATATATATATCACTCACTCACTCATTGCCATTGAGTCAAATCCAACTCATAGCAACCCCTCCTTGGGTTTCTAAGGCTGTATCTTTATGGAAATAGATTGTCCAGTCATCTTTCCAAGGAGTGGCTGGTGGGTTTGAACCACTAGCCTTCTAGTTAGCAGTCAACTGCCTTATGTACTAAGCCACCAGAGCTCATATATATATATATATATATATATATATATATATATATATATACACACACACACACACACACACACATACACAACAATTAGGAGATCTTCCCATCACAGTTTATGATCTTGGCTACTGTGTGATGTATTCTATACTTTCTGGTTTTAAAGAAAGGTTATTAGTAAACATGGTATGAGACATTATTCACTCACCAGAAAGCAGTTACATTTCTATGATATTTAGTGTAAATCTTTTTCTCAGTTTACTATAACAAGGTATTTAAAAGCAACTGAGCATTTGAAGTATAGTTCTAATCACATTTATTAAAGAATCTGCAAGTGTTCACTTACCAATAGAAAAAATATATGCTTGATACAGAAGAAATGAGAAAGTCATGGATAACCAAACACTTTGTAAATGATTTGCAGTTATAAAAACAAAAACTTTACAGATGAACTTTTGAATTTGGGTTTCCTTATGAATATTCACTTTTCTATAAACATAAATGGCTAAAATTAACAGTTTTTAAAAAATCAGTATCTTTTGAATACACAGGAAAACAGTTTCAAGATTATATACTGTTCATAAGAAAAAAAAACCAAACTCACTCTGGTAGAGTTGGATCCAACTCATAGCAACCCCTCCTTGGATTTCCAACGTGGAATCACTACAGAAGTAGATTGCCCAACCTTCCTTCTGAGGAGTGGCTAGTGGGTTTGAACTACCAACCTTCTGGTTAGCAGTCAAATGCCTTAGGCACTACACCACCAGAGCTCCTAAGAAAGCAAAAGAAAACAATATTTTAAATCTTTTCATGTACACAAGCTTTCAGAGGAAAGGAAGCATAAAAATGACAATGATTTTCAACTTAGTTTACAAAACTGTGTAGGAAAGTAGCAACTGGAAATGGACAAAATACTGCTTTCTACCAGGAGCACTACAGTGAAGTGGTGTCATTTCCCCTCATCAAGTGGTCCTTTCCATTGGGCTCATTCTCAGCCTCAGTGTTAAGTACCTACTGATTACTCACTCACTCAATCCCAAACCAGGGAGCCTTATTTGGTGTCCATCACATTTAGAGGAAAAGGGGAATTAAATATATGAGTTTCATCCTTTGAATTTGCTTACAGTCCAGTGGGGAGAAACAGACAGTAAGCAAATAAATAATAGGCAAGGACAAAGATTTTGAAGAAAATAATCAGTCATCACCACAGAGTAAATGGGCAGCAGTAGATAAGGGAGTCAAGGAGAGTCTCTTTTGAGATGGTGGTATTTGAGGCATGACAAATAACTTGGCAGATATACAATACATTTAAGTAATTTCTACTGTATAAATAGTTCTCTAGAGGAAAAAAAATTAATATTTGGTTGAAACTCATTTTACTGAAAGAAATTTGTCTAAGAAATGATTCCAAGGTTTGAATAGGGTATAGAAAGGGATGATCTGAATAAGTAAATAAGAAGTTTTTTTTTTTTGAGTATGTCATTATTTATTTTTAACATTTTTATACTGATTTAAGACTTCATAATTAATATGTGCTAGTTACATAAATTATGTGAATTACTTAGCAAATAATGAAGGGCTCTGCGTAAAGACTATTTATGTAGTTTAACTAGAAACACTCAAACATTCTAAATATAGATCCAGGTTTAATGAACCTTCTAACTGATACTAGGTTAGTGTTTGCTTTAAAAACCAACTTTAGTGTGTGTTCCATTACCATGGATATTATAACAAAAGTCTCTATCAGTTTTTCAAATGTTATTCCTATAACGTGTACTTTAATATTGGAAATGACAAAGGTGGGGAAAAAAATTAACACAGTCTTCATAGTAATTATTACATCATTCTTCTTTTTTATAAAATGCATCTTATTGAAATACAATTTATGTACAGTGGTAGCCTAGTGCCTAAGGCACTTGACTGCTAGCCAGAAGGCAGGGTTCAAACCCACCAGCGACTCCTTGGAAGGAAGGTTAGACAATCTACTTCTGTAGTGATACTGCCTCAGAAACCCAAGGAGGGGTCACTATGAGTCAGGTCTGACTGGAGGGCACATAACAACAAACAGTGAAATACACAAAACTGAAGTAACCTGGGCCAATGCATTCTTTTTTGTTGTTTTGCAGTGTTCCTTCCTCTCCCCTCCCACCCATGGTAACCAACAAAGTTCCCTTCCATATATAAATCTTTCTTTGATTTTTTTACAATAATGAACTAATACTATATTTGTCTATCTGTGATTGACTTCTTTCACTCACCGTAATGTCTTCTAAGTTTATCCATGTTATCTGGTGTTTTGCAGATTCTACATTATTCTTTAGGTTTGCATAGTATTCCATTATGTGTATGTACTACAGTTTGGTTATCCATTCTTCTGTTGATGTGCATGTAGGTTGTTTCCATCTTTTTGCTATTGTAAATAGTGCTGTGATGAACATGGGTGTGCATATATATCTGTTCTTGTCCTGCCTCTCACTTCTTTAGGATATATGCCTGGTAATGGGATTGCTGGATCAAATGGTATTTCGAATTCCAGCTTTTTAAGGAATTGCCATACTGTTTTTCCACAGTGGTTGCATCATTTGACAGTCCCACCAGCATAGTATGAGAGTCCTGATCTCTCCACATCCTCACCAGCTTCCTCCATTTTCTGTCTTGTTGAACTTTGCCATCAGTGCTGGGGGTGAGATGGTATCTCATTGTTGCCCTGGTTTGCATCTCTCTGATGGCTAATGATCATGAGCATTTCTTCATGTATTTGCTGGGTGCCTGAATATCCTCTTTGGTGAAGTGTCCATTCATGTCTTCTGCCCATTTTTTAATTGGATTGTTAATCATTTTGTTGTTGAGATTTAGGAGTTTTTTATAAATTTTAGAGATAAGTCCTTTGTCATATATGTAATTGTCAACAAGTATGAATTTGTTGCTCTCATTTGTTATGCACTTTTTGTGGTGTTGATTAATTTGTTCCATATAATTTTCTGTGTTGAACTCGTTTTATTTATGAATCGTCTTATCTCTTCCTTTGTTGCTATTGTTTTAGTATTTGCTAAATATTTGTACTGGTCCTCTTTTTCTATTTTGATGTGAAGGTTTATCATTTTTCTTTCAGGTTACAATTTCAGGTTATAATTTCGTCCCAAGTTTAGAACAGTCTGTTCTATCTAGTAGTTGTCTTGACTTCCCTACCATTTAGAAGTTCTGTAACTACACAGTTTTTTCCCACCTTTTGGTTTTCAGTTGTCCTCATATGTTAATTGATCTCTCTGGTTCCCTGTTTGCAATCTTGTACACTTATTTACTTTGGATACTTCTATAAGTGAGTTGGTTTCTGGGTGATGTCTTCATGTGTGTTAATGGTCAGTTGCTGTTTGCTGTTGTTGGTTCTCTGTGCAAAGGACTCCCTTTAACATTTTTCTATGGTTGGTCTGGTTTTAACAAATTCCTTAATTTCTGCTTCTCTGGAAATGTCCTAATTTCACCATCATATTTGAGGGACAATTTTGCCAGGTATATAATTCTTGGTTGGAATTTTTTTCTTTCACGGTTTTATATACACCATCTAATTGTCTTCTCACCTGCATGGTTTCTGTCGAGAAATCCAAGCTTAGTCTTACTGGTTGCCCTTGTAGGTAACTTTTCATTTTTCTCCTGCTGCTTTCAGGACTGTTTCTTTGTCTTTGGTTTTGGTGAGTTTGATAATGATATGTCTTGGTTATTTGCTTTTGGGGTCTATCTTGTTTGGGGTTTGTTGGACTTCTTGAATGGTTATATTCTCATCTTTCATCATACCAGGAAAATGCTCTTCCAACAGATCTTTGACTATTTTTTCTGTGGTTTTATTTATTTTTCCTTTCTTTTCCCTTATAAGTTCTTCAGGTCAGTCATTACATTTAAAGCTTTTTGTACCCACATAATCATGACAATCATGGCACTGAACAATAGTGGTGTTGAAAGTACTATAGAAATGAACATTCCCTTTGAATCAAAATAATGATACTTTGAAAATAATCTCCAGTTCATTGTAGCTACTTCATTAATATGCTCAGCACAATAGACTAAAGTAACTAGGCATAGGAAATGCCCAATCTGTAGTTTATTCCTTTGGAAGAGAAACAAGTGAGCAGCAGACAGAGGATGTAAAACATCCTATTTGCCGTGGCTCTGTCCAGTCTCTCTGTGCAACTAAAAACTGCCTCCCTGTCTCACCAGGATTCCCCACAAATTGAGTGTCAACTCTCATCCAAGAAGAAAATTTAAAAATAGATACAAATATCCAAAATTATGAATTATAGACAAACATTCTTGGCCTCTGGAGTCACACAGACCTGAATTTAAATCTCAACACGAGCACAGAGTGAGAATGAAAATGTATGCCCCTTATGAGATCTACGTCATAAACTTCAATTCAATGAGAGGAATTCTTAGCCTTCTTGAAAGGTGAAAAACACTTTGTCATACAAAGCTTGCAAATTTCTATACTACTGAAAAGAATTAGAGGGGCAGAGGGTAGAAAAATGATAATGTTAATTAAGCTTTCAAAGAAAGGCAAGTGATGGCAGAACATAGAATTGATAAGGCCAATCAACAGGAAACTCAAATAAATAAAGCCAGTAGAATCCCCCTTCCCTGTAGACTTCCTTCTGGCTGGATGTTTGAATACACCTGCCATAATATCACACTCAGGCCCAATTGTACTTTTCTACTGAGTTAACCATTAATTTCATTTGCAGGTCTAGCAAATTGTGGCATCTCCTGGTCAATTGCATCCCTACATTGCTAATAGCTTTTTATTTTAGTTTTAACTAAAAAAATAAAATAAAATAATATTTTCATTATTTGAAAGATTTTACTTTTAAGCATCTTTCCAGTTAGATTGTATGTGTTTAGATTAAGTAAAAGCAGCTAGCTTTACTCTTGCAATACCAATGTAAGAAATAAATACTAGTTATTTTATATTCTGGCTCATGTATCTTTAACATAGCCTATAGCTAAGCTTTACTTGTAAGATCACTGTGGCTAATGAAAATATATGCATCAGAAAGAGTTTTAGAAACCACAATCATCTGCAGTTCTTAGATTAGACCAAAAAGCTTTTTTTTTTTTTTTTTTAATTAATAAAATCTGACATGCAAGTCATCTAGGAAGAAAACAGATATAATTTTTTAAAGTTTGTCAAAAAATAATTTCCAATATTGTTGGAAATACCTTCCAAATACCTTTATGTAATATCATCATAAATCACTACATTGATATTTTTCCACTATACTTAAATGAAAGTTGGTAACATTACAAACTCTATGTTGTTGCTGTTGTTATGTGCCGTCGAGTCGGCCCCGACTCATAGTGACCCCTCCTTGGGTTTCCGAGGCAGTATCACTACAGAAGTAGATTGCCCAACCTTCCTTCCGAGGAGTGGCTGGTGGGTTTGAACCGCCAGCCTTCTGGTTAGCAGTCAAGTGCTTTAGCCACTATGCTACCAGAGCTCCTACAAACTCTATAGTAAGGAATTATTTCAATCCTATTGCATAATTACCAAGTAGCAATTATGAGTAAACAGAGCTATAGAAGACAAAAAGATGAGTTAGTAAGAGTTGACAATCTATGTTAGAAAGCAAAAGTAGGACCTCTGTTTTTAATCTCAGAAAACAGAGTTAGGAAGCTACTGCTTTACCAATTTCTTTACCTGTTTCACTCTCTCCACGTGCGGTATGGAAATGAAATCATCTGAGACCAAGATCATTAATGTTAAGTGCCCCAGAATCCTTTGAGTAAACTCTGGCCAATGGATTGAGTTCAGACTGAAAACTTGGGCATTTGGAGTGGCTGCACCTTTCTGAAACCCTGGCATTGTCCACAAACTACTAACACTGAGGAGGCCACGGCAAATACCTTTTACTTATTTTCCCACTAAACACCATCCTTTGTTTATTTTGAGGTACATAATTGGGTGGCTAACATTATGACTGACAACTTAAAAAAAAGAAAGTAATCTCTTACTAAAATTTTTAACAGAAATTTTGAATAAATTTTCTCAAGACGTAATTTACAAAAATAAAATGTACCTATTTTAAATGTATGGTTTTATGAACTTTAACATATTTGTATAGCTTGTTAATTATCACATCAAGATATAAAAATTTTCCATCTTTGATCATTTGCTTCATTTCTTTTTTGGAAGAAATCACTAGTAGATAGATAATAGCAGATGGATTGACACAGTGGCTTCAACACTGGGATCAAACACAGCAAGGATTGTGAGACTGGGGTGAGACTGGGCAGTATTTTGTTATGTTGTACATTGGGTCACTATGAATCAAAATCAACTCAATGGCACTTAACAACAACCAGGTTTAGTTATGAGTGAGAGATACATACATTTTTTGTTTGATAATTATATTTTTAAAGCTTTAAATATAAACTGCCTTCCAGACAGTTGGTACAATTATCCCTGCTCTCAGTTGTGTTTAATATACTAAATTTAGATAAGAGGTCATTACCCTACTAACAGTCATGTCTCTTCCAATGAAATCAGAATTTTGATAAAAATGAATGGAAAGAGCTTTTATAAATTATTATTATTATTACTTTGATAACTACTATTTGTGAAACCTTATAGAAGTGAAATTATTATGAATAGAAACTAATTATGAATATGAATTATGAATAAAAATTATGAATAGAAACTAATTGCTATTTTCATTTTTATTTTTTATTAGCGTGAATTACACACAAGAACACACAAAATATTTTATCAATTTCTACAATGTACACTTTAGTGACATTGATTATATTCTTCATGTTGTGCAACAATTTTCACTTTCTTTTCCCTAAATTTCCCCAACAACTAACATACCTGCAATGCACTCTAAGCAAAAGCCCCCTCTTTCCCCTTCCCTTCTGTCCCTGAAAACTGCTAATTACTTTTGGATTCTATATATTTGATTATTTTGTATAAGTGCTATTATGCAGTATTTGTCCTTTTGTGACCGATTCAGCAAAATATCCTTTAGGTTCATCCAGGTTGTGTCATGCATCAGAATTTCATATCTTTTTATGGTTGACTAATATTCTATTGGCCCTAGGGGATGGTCTCAGGCCTTAGGCAGTCACCTGCCACACCCAAGGCTGGCGGTTCAAACCCACCAGCCACTCCTCTAAAGGAAGGTTGGGCAATCTACTTCCTTAGTGATATTGCCTCAGCAACCTAAGGAGGGGTTGCTATGAGTTGGGGCCGACTCAATGGCACACAACAACAACAACAACAATATCCTATTGCGTGTGTATACCACATTTTGCTTATTCATTCATCAATTGTATATTTGCTTTGTTTCCATCTTTTGGCTATTATGAATAGTGTTTTGACTAACCTTGGTATACATATGTTAGTTCATTATACTGCTTTCAAGTATTTGGGATAAATACTTAAAAATTGAATTGCTGAGTCATATGATAGTTCTACGTTCAATTTTTCGAGCAGCTACAAAACTTGTTTTCTATATTAGCTATACCAATTGAGAGTTCTACAAGAAATAGATGAGAGTTCCTGTTTCTCCACAGCCTTGCCACCACCTAGGTTTTCTTTCTTTTTTTTTTTAATGTTGCCCTTCTAATGAGGTTGAGATGATATCTCATTGTGCCTTTGATTTGTACTCACCCTAAATGGCTCATGACTTTGAGCATCTTTTCCTGTGCTTGTTTTTCATATGAATATCCACCTTTCTGAAATATCTGTTCAAGTCTACCCATTTTTTGACAAGGTTGACTTTTTGTTATTGTTTTGTTTTATACATTTTAGATATTAGAACTTTGTCAGATAAATGGTCCCCAAAGATTTCTTCCCACTTTGTAGGCTGACTTTCACTTACTTTTATAATCTTTTGATGTACAGAAATATTTGTCTATATTGTCTTTTGCTACTCATGATTTTTTAATTATTATTATTTGATAACCCACCACAAAAACCTAGGTCCCACATCATTGGATGTACATTTTCTTCTATGTACTTTATCATTTTATTTTTCAAATTAAGATCCTTGATTTATTTTGAATTGTTATTGAGTATGGTGTAAAGGTTAGGTTTTTGTTCATTCTTATGCATATTGATATTCAATTTTCTCAGCACCATTTATTAAAGAGATTCTTCTTTTTCCACTGGATGAATTTAGTATGCTTATTGTAAATCAGATGACCATATATGCTTGGATTTATTTTGGAGCTCTCAATTCTCTTCCATTGGTCTATATATCTATTATTCTACCAGTACAAAGCTATTTTAATTACTGTAGTTTTGTAGTTCACCAGTCATGTGTCTGTTTGTTGTATTCTCATGGCTTGCATGTAGCTGTCATATTGGTATTTCAAATGCAAGCAGGGTTACCAATAATGGTCAGGTTTCAGTGGAGCTTACAGACTAGGATAGAATAGGAAGAAGGATATATCACTCTAATTCTGAAAAATATTGGCCACTGAAAACCTTATAACTAGCAGTGAAATGTTGTCTGACATAGTGCTAGAAGATGAGCCCCTCACATTGGAAGACACTCAAAATCTGACTGAGGAAGAGATGCCACCTCAAAGAACAACTGACCTTAATGACATGAATGGAGTAAAGCGTTTGGAGCCTTCATTTTCTGTCATTGACAGGATAATAGCAATACACCAACAAAGAGCAATTGGTACAACTATTATTCATTTTCATGCACCAACCACTAAAGCCAAAGATGAAGTAACTGGAGATTTTTAACAACTTCTGCAGTTTGAAGTTGACCGAATATGCAATCGAGGTGCATTGGTAATTACTGGTGATTGGAATGCAAAGATTGAAAACAAAGAAGAAGAATTGGTAGTTGGGAAATTGATGGATAGAAGTGACCCTGGAGATCACATGTTAGAATTTTGCAAGACCAACAACTTATTCACTGCAAATATCTTTTCCAACAATATAAACAGCATAAACATTTACATGGACAGCACCAGATAAGATACACAGGAATTAAACCTATCACATCTGTAAAAAGCGACTATGAAGAAGCTCAAAATCATCAGTCAGAAAAAGTTCAGGAGCTGGCTGTGGAACAGATCATCAATTTCTCAAATGCAAGTTGAAGTTGAAGCTGAAGAAAATTAAAACAACTCAATGAGAGCCACAATATGACCTTGAGTATATCTCACCTGAATTTAGAGACCTACTCAAGAATAGATTTAAGGCATTAAAAACTAATGACTAAATACCAGATGAGTTGTGAGATGACATCAAAGATATCATAAACAAGAAAGCAAAAGGTCATTAAAACAAAACAAAACAAAACAACAACAAAAAAAAAAAAAAAAAAAATACCAAAATGGATGTCAGAAGAGACTCTGAAACTTGCTCTTGAATGAAGAATAGCTAAAGGAAATAAGAAGCAAAAGAACTAAACAGAAAAGGGCAGACAAAATAAAATATTATAGTGAAATGTATAAAGACCTGGAGTTGAAAATCAAAAGGGAAGACTATGTTCAGCAATTTATCAGCTGAAAAAACTGAAGGAAAAATTCAAGCCTTGAATTGCAATACTAAAGGAATCTATGGGCAAAATATTGAACAATGCAGAAAACAACAAAAGACAGAAGGGATACATAGTAACTGTACCCAAAAGAATTGATTGACCTTCAACCATTTCAGGAGGTAGCATATAATAAAGATCCAATGGTACTGAAGGAAGAAATCCAGCCTGCATGGAAGGAATTGGTGAAAAACAAGGCTCCAGGAATTAATGAAGTAAGCATTAAGATATTTCAACAAATGGATGCAATACTGGAATGGCTCACACATTTATGCCCAGAAATTTGGAAGACAGTGACCTGGCCTAACAGCTGTAAGAGATCCATATTTTTGCCCATTCCAAAGGAAGATGATCCAACCAAATGTGGAAATTATTGAACAACATGATTTATATGACAGGCAAGTTAAATTTTGCTAAAATAATTCAAAAATGGTTGTAACAGTACATAGACAGGGAACAGCCAGAAATTCAAGCCAGATTCAGAAGAGAATAAGGGATGTCATTGGTGATGTTAGATGGATCTTGGCTAAAAGAAAGGAATATCAGAAAAATGTTTACTTGTGTTTTATTGACTAGGCAAAGGCATTAGACTATTTGGATTATAACAAATTATGAATACCAATGTGAAGAATAGGAATTCCAGAACATTTCTTTGTGCTCATAAGGAAACTATACATAGACCAAGAGGCAGTCATTCGAAGAGAGCAAGGAAATACTGCGTGGTCTAAAATCAGAAGAAAAAAAAAAGTGTATTGCAAGATATTATTTAATCTGTATCTTAAATATTCTGAGGAGCTGGACTATATAAATAAGAATGTAGCACCAGGATTGCTCCTTAACAATCTGAAATATTCAGATGACAGAATCTTGCTTGCTGAAATTGAAGAAGACTTGAAGCACTTACTGGTGAAGATCAAATCAATATGGATTACACCTCAACATAAAGAAAACAAAAATCTTCACAACTGGACCACTAAACTGCTTCATAATACCCACATGGAGAAAAGTTTGAAGTATTCAAGGATTTCATTTTACTTGGATCCACATCCATGGAAGCAACAATCAAGAAATAAGACAATGTATTACTTTGGGCAAGAAAAAGTCATAGCAACAAAGGACCAGGAGACAAACCCAGAAAACATTCCTGAGGAAAAAGCATCATTGGAACTCCCTGATAAAGAATTCAAAGGAATTATATTTGAGTACCTTCAATGGATTGAGAGACAGATCCAGGAAAACACTGACAAAATTAAGGAAAACAAAGATAAACTCTAGAATAATTTAGGCAAACAATGTAAGAACAAATTGACAAAACAAACAAAAAAATGGAAATGACACAAAAATAGCAAATAGAAATCTATAAGATTAATACTAAGATTTCAGAAATAGATAACATACTGAACGGGCAAAAGAGTAGAATTGAATCAATGGAAGACAGCATTAATGAGATTGAAAACAAATACCTCCATACTACTTTGTTAAGGGATCAATCAGACAAGAGATCAAAACAAAATGAAGAAAGCCTAAGATTCATATGGGATACCATCAAGAGGAATAACCTACATGTAATTGGAATTCCAGAACAGAAAGAGATAAAATCACAGAGAAAAGTGTTGAAGATTTGTTGCAGGAGAATTTCCCTAATATGATGAAAGATGAAAATATATCTATTCAAGAAGTTCAAGAAACCCCAAATAGGATAGACCCCAAAAGAAAATCACCACACTTGTTATCACCAAACTCACCAAAACCAAAGACAAAGAAAGAATCCTGAAAGCAGCACAGGAAAAAAATGAAAAGTTACCTACAAAAAGTAACCAATAAGACTAAGCTCTTATTTTTGTCAGAAACCATGCAGGTGAGAAGGCAAGGGGACAATATATATAAAACCCTGAAAGAAAAAATTTCCAATCAAGAATTATATACCCAGCAAAACTTATCTGGAGATTTCCAGATGAGAAGAAATCAACTGAATTTGTTAAAACCAGACCAAGGTTACAAAAGATTTTAAAGGGATTTTGGATAGAGAAGCAACAACAGCAAAAACAACCGATGATTAACACGCATGATAGCATAACTCAGAAACCAACCCAAGAAATAGCCAAAGTAAAATAAACTTACGAGACTGTAAACAGGGAACCAGAGACATCAATTGGTAAATGAGGAAAACTACAAGTCAAAAATAGGGAAAAAATAGTGTAGTTACAGAACTTTTAAATGGCGAGGAAAGGAATACAATTGGAAAATAGAACACACTGTTTTAAAGTTGGGAAGAAAATAATAAATCATAAGATAACCTCAAAGAAAAATAATAAACTTCCACATCAAAATAAAAGAGGACAAGCACAAATATTTAGCAAATACTAAAATAATAGCAAAGAAGGAAAGGATAACATGATTCATAAACAAAATGAGCTCAGCACAGAAAATTATATACAACAAAGAAATCAGCAACACCACAAGAAACTCATAACAAAATGACATCAATAAATTCATACTTGTCAATAATTACACTGAACATAAATGGAATCAATGCACCACTCAAGAGACATAGAGTTGGACAAGAAAACATGACCCATCAATAGGCTGTGTACAAGAGACTCACTTTAGACACAAAGATAAAAACAGACTAAAAATCAAAGATTGAAAAAAGATATAGATATAAGCAAAAGAAATAAAAAGTATAAAGAAAATAAGAAAGATCAACAAGACTGGGAGTTGGTTCTTTGAAAAGATTAATAAAATTGACAAACCATTAGAACACTAAAAAAAGGGGAAAAAAGAAGAAGATGCAAATAACATGAATAAGAAATAAAAGAGGTGACATCACAACAGAAATAAAAAGAATAATATCAGGATACTATGAAAAACTGTACTCCAACAAATTTGAAAACCTAGAAGAAATGGACACTTTTCTAGAAACATGAACTTACCTAAACTAACACAGAATGAGGTACAAAATCTGAACAGACCCATTACAAAGGACAAAATTAAACAGGTCATTAAAAAAATTACCAACAAAAAAAAGTCCTGGCCCTGATGGTTTCACTGGGGGTTTCTACAAATCATTCAGAGAAGAACTGACACCAATCTTACTCAAACTATTCCAGAACATAGAAAAGAATGGAATCCTTCTAAATTTATTTTATGAAGCAAGCATAACCCTGATACTAAAACCAGGCAAGACACCACTAGAAGGGAAAATTACAGACAAATATCCCTCATGAATATAGATGCAAAAATCTTCAACAAAATCCTAGTCAGTAGACTCCAACAACATATCAAAAAAATAACACATCATGACCAAGTGAGATTCACACCAGTTATGCAAGGATGGTTCAACATTAGAAAAACAAGCAATGTAATCCATCACAAATAAAATAACTTATTTTTTTAAAAGATCATATCAATAGATGCAGAAAAGGCATTTGATAAAATTCAACACCTATTCCTGATAAAAACTCTCAAAAAAATAGAAATAGAAAGGACATTCCTCAACATAATAAAGGGCATATATGCAAAAGCAACAGCCAACATTATTCTCAGTGGAGAAAAATTGAACCATTCCCATTATGAATAGGAACCAGACAAGGATGCCCTCTATATCCACTTCTATTCAACACTGTATTGGAAGTTCTAGTCAGGGCAATAAGGCAAGAAAGGAAAATCAAAATCATCCAAATTGGTTAAAAAAAAAAACCAAA
>NW_006921674.1:4640162-4642693 GCF_000298275.1 Orycteropus afer afer | reverse complement strand
AGTACTGAGAAAGAAGAACAAATAGGAAGTCTCATACTTCCAGATCTCAAAACCTACTCCACAGACACAGTTGTCAAAATAACCAGGTATTGGTACAGTGACAGACACATAGATGAGTAGAACAGAATTGAAAACCCAGAAATTGATCCATCGACCTATGGTCAGCTGATTTTTGACAAAGGTCCAAAATCCATTCAATGGGGAAGAGATGGTATCTTCCACAAATGGTGCTGGCAAAACTGGACATGCATTTGCAGAAAAATGAAAAAAGATCCATAACTCACACCATACACAAACACTAACTTCAGATGGATTAAAGACTTAAATGTGAAACCTAAAACTAAAAAGTTTATCAAAGAAAAAATAGCAGCACATGTAAGAGTCCTGATTTATGGCATAAATAGACTATCAAGCATAACCCAAGATGTGCAAACAGCAGAAGATAAACCAATGATTGGGATTGTCTAAAAATTAAATTCAGATGTGCATCAAAAGACTTTTCCAAAATAGTAAAAAGAAAACCTACAAGACAGGAAAAAAAAAATTCAGCAATGACATATTGGACAAAGGACTTATCTCTAAAATTTATAGAAAATTCCAACATCTCAACAACAAAAAGACAAATTGTCCAATTAAAAAATGGGCAGAAGACATGAACAGACACTTCACCAAAGAAGATATTCAAGCAGCCAACAAACACATGAAGAAATGTCTGTGACCATTAGCCATTAAACCAAAAAAACCCAAACTCATTGCCATTGAGTCGGTTCTGATTCATAGTGACTCCTCCTTGGGTTTCCTAGACAGTATCTCTATGGAAGTAGATTGTCCAGTCTTCAATCTGAGGAATGGCTGGTAGGTTTGAACCGCCGGCCTTCTGGTTAGCAGTCAAATGCCTTAGACACTTTGCCAAAAGAGCCATGAGATACTATCTCACCCCAGCATTAATAGAAAAGTTCAACATGACAGAAAATATCAAATGCCGGTGAGAATGTGGAGAGATAGGAGATAATCATGTATATACATATATGATTATTAGTGGTTACTAGGGGTAGGAGGGAGGGGCAAAGTGGAAGCTTTGGTTTAGGGGGGATTGAGTTTATGCTAATGGTAGTAGAATATTTTGGAAAGGATAGCAACAATGGTGGTACAACATGAAAAATGTCATTAATATTGCTGAGCTGTAAATGAGGAAGTTATTAAGTCGGCAAATGTCTTGTTGTGTATGTTTTCACTATGATAAAAGTGAAAAAAAAAAAGTATAAGTCATTATCTTTGTCTTCAAATAATTTATAATTTGTTGGGTACACATAACACAACTAAGCATGCACGTTTAGTTGGTCAATGTGGCACAGACCCTAGACCATATAGGTACCAGAGCAGATGGAGGTCATTGAGGCTTTTGTCCTTCTTTGAAAAGATGCAGTATGAGGTATGATTAAAAATTGTGTAGGTTTTTCTTAAGTAGAAGAAGGTGAAGGAAGGCATTTGTGGTGACTAGACAACCAAATCAAATTAGTTCTCTTTTAGGAAGAGTGTGTAGCTCAGTTTGGTTACACTGGAGGCTGGATGAGGTATTTAGCTTCAGGAAACCCCTAAACATAACCAATCGTAACTAGTTACCATTGAGTTGATCCTGACTCCTAGTGACCCCATGTGTTACAGTGTAGAACTCTGTTCCAAGGAGTTTTCAAGGCTATGATCTTTCAGAAGGAGCTCTGGTGGCACACTCCCTAAGGCATTTGACTGCTAACCAGAAGGTTGGTAGTTTAAACCCACCAGCCACTCTGTGGAAGGAAGACTGGGCAATCTACTTCCTTAAAGATTTACTACCTCAGAAACCCAAAGTGGGTTGCTGTGAATCAGAATCGACTTGATGGCAGTGAGTTTGGTTTGTTTTTCTGGTATTACCTTTCAGAAGTCATCAGGCCTTTCTTTCAAGGTACCTCTGAGTGTATTTGAACTGCCAACATTTCAGTCAATATTCCAGCACTGAGTTTGCACCACTCAGAGATTCCTGAATGGAAATCAGATCACAAGATATCCATTTAAAGAAAGACAAGTCATTAAACAAATATGTATAAAAATACTTTTATAGTTGACAGGATAAAAGTACACTTGAGTTATTATAATGTTGTTGAAAATCTTTGAAATACATCTGTACTAAAAATAATTAGAAAAATTGCATGGTCTTTATAAAGAAATTGTAGCTAATTCCTTGGCATATTATTTTTTAAAGCTCTGTTATGGCCATATTTTCTTATGGAATTTGAAAATCTAAGTATTTAATGATAAACTTGTTCAATAAAATTGAAATATAACTTTTTGACAGTGCTTGTGAGACACTAGGCTAGGCACAGGGAAAAGTAAGTTTCAATAATATTCAGAGCAGATTTGATATACATGTTGTGCAATACTAAGGATTCTGTTTTTCTTTAGAGAAATAGTAATGAAATTAGAAGTATATGCACAAAGGTCAAGAAGATTCTAACTACACCTTCCTTACTGGCAAAGAAGACATTTTTATATAT
>NW_006921674.1:4633093-4639757 GCF_000298275.1 Orycteropus afer afer | reverse complement strand
TAGGAAGGGAGGGGAGGCAACACTCCATATGTACCACAGTTTGTTGTTATACGAATTTAAAAAAAAAAGATTTATGATAAAACATAGACCTTGCCATGAATCATAAGTATTTATAACACATCCCATCACACTGCTTAACTATCATTTTGTGATGATACTGCAATTGAACAGGTAGTTCCCTTAAATTAAGCTCAAAGCATCTATGTCATTTTAATCCCTAATAGTGATTTCTGAAAAAAAAGTTAGATATTAACAATTATAATCACAATCTTGTAAATTGGGGATTAAATAAAACAAAGTACAAGATTTTGTCTATGGACTATAGAGGTTCAACTACAAAGCATTCGAGTGCCTGAGTGCCTTGACTGATGATCTACTGAATTGATCATTGTGAAAACACAATTTTGCCTTTACATGGTCATTTGTGGGCTACCCCCAAATAAAAACCACTTTGGTTTTAATAGAGCTTTGAACAAATAGAGTTTCTAAAGCTTTCTTTGAAACCTCCCTATTACTTATCTTTATAAATAATAACAGTATTTATAACAGCTCTCTCTGAGCTGTTACCTCATTTTCCTGTCTAATAATGTGACATCTGACATATTCATCTGAAAAGAAAAGTGACCAGGGATTAATCATTGTAAACCATCAGCACTTGAACAACTTTGCAAATATATGACACTATATTACAATTTCCTAATATCTTCTCTCCATAAAGTACCTATTTTGAGTGTAGAGTAAACAAAACTTAGTTTTTAAATTTTCCTCAGATATATTTATTATATGTTCCACTAAAAGCAATTTCCATTTTATTATGCTATCTCAAAGTTAATGCATTAATACCTGAGAAAAATAGAAACTAGAAGATAGGATTATAGTGTTTACAAATGAAACTTAAAAAATTAGAATTAAGTTCCTATATTCAAAGATAGAATAACTTCAACAACATTTATAGCTATTCTATATTATACAATGTTGTTGTTGTTGTTGTTAGGTGCTGTCAAGTTGGCTCTGACCCATAGTGAAATCATGTACAACAGAACAAAACACTGCCCACTCCTATGCCGGCCTCACAATCCTTGCTATAACTGAGCCCATTATTGCAGCCACTGTGTCACTCTATCTCATTAAGGCCCTTCTCCTTTTTCATTGACCCTCCACTTTACCAAGCATGATAACCTGCTCCATGGAATGGTCCCTTCTGACAATATGACCAAAGTAGGTAAGATGAAGTCTGTCCATTCTCACTTCCAAGGAACAATCCAGCTGCATGTCTTTCAGGACAGATTTATTGTGTATATATATATATATATATACTCATAGAGACCCCTTCTTGGGTTTCTGAGGCAGTATCACTACGGAAGTAGATTGCCCCATCTTCCTTCTGAGGAGTGGCTGGTGGGTTTGAACCGCCAGCCTTCTGGTTAGCAGTCAAGTGCCTTAGGCACTGTACTACCAGAGCTCCTCCCTCATATAACAGACACTGTTAAATCCTACAAATCAAGAAAAAATAATCACATAATCTGTAGCATCAAAGTATGAGAAACTTCATATATTCTTTTCTTCAGATTAGCCTTTCTGCATCATGTTACTGCACAGATTCAAGCTTGACTCTCTGTACTTATATAACAAAACCTACTATAAACTTTAATTATTTCATAATCATATCCATTAATATTGTAAGTAAATAGCAGTTCTGATATTTGCATCTAAAAACATGTACACATTTGAAACCTTCTGCATACGATTGCAATACTGCCTGTGCAAGTGCTATTATATCATTTTTAGGGATTGAAGTAGGGTTTTACCTGGTACCCTATAAATTGTGTGCTTGTATGGCTAAGTTGATTCATGATGTCATATTCTCAAAAGCACAGAAAAACCACCAAATAATACTTGAAAAGGAAATTTAATCTTTAAATGTCTTTTTCAAATATTTTTAAAAGGGATCTTTATATATATCTACCAACAGATTGGAAACAAATTCAAAAGCTTATTCCCTCACAATTTTTCAGGTACTTTTGTGACTGTACCTCCTGCACTATCTCTTAGCACTTTCTTCACCACTCTTTCCATTCCCATTACATAAATTGTATTAAGCCCACTAGCTAACTCAAGGAGCTACGGTGGCGTAGTCCCTAAGGCATTTGATTGCTAACCAAAAGATTGGTAATTCAAACCCATCAGCCACTCTGCAGAAGGAAAACTAGGCAATCTACTTCCATAAAGATTTATCGTCTCAGAAAGCCGAAGGAGGTTGCTATGGGTGAGTCAACTCTACAGAAGTAAGTTTGGTTCTTTTGTTTCTTTTTCTTTTTCTTTTTCTGTTTCTTTTTTCTTTTTTAGCTAATTTCTCACCCCTTTCTTGAGATTTTTAAGGACCTGGCTCTTTTCTACCCATTTTTCTAATTTTGCATCATGTAACATCCGGGAACTAGACCAATAAAAATTATCCCTCAGAGGACAGATGAAAGGAGAATGAATTAGAGAAAGATGGTGACCTCTCAGGCTTTATGTTTTCCTTTTCTTCTCTTCTTACTGACCTCCCTCCTCCCACTTTACATCCTGGGGAGCATAACAGCAATTTAAAGGATGTGTAGTGAAAGATAAAGATAAGGTTGAAGAGCTCTGGTGGCTTAATGGGTAAGGCATTTGGCTGCTAACCAGAAGGTTGGTGGTTCAAACCTACCAGCTGCACTGTGGGTGGAAGACAAAGCAATCTACTTCTGACTCAATGGCAGTGGGTCTGGTCTAATTTAGTTAAGGATAAAAATATAGCCCACAAAGAGGACACAGTAAAATTTCACTCTTGATTTTTACCTATTATAGCTATATTTTTACCAATTTACCTAATTAGCCACATTATTTTTAAAAGCATATAATAAATAAATATGGCCAATAAAATCATGAAATAATATACTCTTATAAGCACTGACTCTCTTAAAAGCATTGACTTTCTTCAATTTTCCCTTTCAAATAAGACTAATATTGAATCTCCATAGTCTTAATAAATATGAAAAATCAATATGTTATATAAATTCATATAGCAATTATAATTATGTGAATGAAAATAATAAATATGTATAAAGGATTAATAAATGCACGAAGGAAAATATAGCAGTAGATATTACCTTAAATTTAATTCTAGAGAATATTTTGAGAACAAAGTAGAGAGTGAATTAAAATTACAGTTGATATTGAAAATGGATAGCCCTGAAATAAAGTAGAAAATGAATATTTATAAAGTTACTAAAATAATTAATTTTATTTAAAAAGCCATCATTAGGATGCTCTTATAACATTATAATGGTTTCATAAGTATTATAGGTGAATGCATTACTGCTTCCAAAGTAAACTTCTCTTCATAAAATATATTTCTGACACCGTGAATTATGAATTACTGTGAATTTCTTTGAAGGCATAATAGTTTCCATGTTTATCCTTTTTCTTCTATATTTTACTTTCAAAGAGAAATAATCAACTGTATTTGGGTTTCATCAAAGGAATAGTTAACCATTTCACTAGTTTATTTAATTTCACATAAAACCTGCAATTAAAAAAAAATAGGATATAAAAAATAAAATGCTGCTTTTTACTGATATCCGACAAAATGTTACTTTGGGATAGCCTTAATATTTAACATATTTAAACATGAAGATATAATATATTAAAAATATGATCCCCATGTTAAAGAAAGACCAAATGGAATATATAAAATCTAATTCGCAGCCAATGATGCTGTATACATACTAGGCTTTTAATAAGTATTGCTAAATGAAGAAGTAAATGCAAAATGAAATACTAAAAAGAATTACTTCAAAAATGTAAGGCCACAGTAAGGAGAAAAGGACGCACAAAAGTGAGGTTAAAGAGAAGTTTTTATTCTGAGTTTCTGGGGGAGGTTTACAGGGCCCCGAGAAGGGCCCGGGCGAGGTTCACGGGTCCCTGAGAGGGGCCTGGGAAGTCGCACCACTTGGCTGGGGAGGGGAGGGTTTATAGTCTTGTGGAGGACCTAAGTGGGGACACTAAGGAAATGGTGGGGTTCAATTAGCTGTTAGCATGGGTCTGCACTTAATTAGCATGAGGGGGCTTCACAGGAGGAAGTTTGCCACTGCATGGGACTTTACAGTCTGGGTGGGTTCTGTTACTTCCGTTGTCTTATCAGGCTGTCTCATCAGGGCTTGACGCCCGGAGGAAGCTGCTAACTGAAATGTTGGTGGCTTGGGTTTGCTTCGGCCTAACAAAAAAGATATAGTTTACTCATTTGTATTCATCATTTTTTCTCAATGCAATTATTATTCTTACTGATTCTTCATTTTCCAATTGTGGAAAATAACCCACTTCCTTTCATTTTCATTATTTTGTAAATATTGGTAATTTTTAAAAATAGATATGACCCTTCCTTTCTTTTTCTTTTTCTTTAAGATATAATAACCTAGAGAAAAACTTGAAGTCCCAATATTCTTCTCTCCAACTCTATTTCTCTTTCTCCTTCTCCAAAATAAAACTTTATTATGATTTGATCTGTCTCTAGTCCACATTTTCATACTTTTGGACTGCTGAAAGAATAAACAAATCAGCCTTAAAAGAAATAATACCTTAACAGGGAAAAAAGATTTCACCTTGTTTATTTTGAGTACATCATCAGGAAATACCAATTGCTAGAACTGGACTTCATGTTTTTCAAGTAAACGCAAAAAATGCAACCACTGCCATGAAGTTAGATCCGACTCATGGCGACCCCTCCCTGGGTTAGTAGATTCCCCAACCTTCCTTCTGAGGAGCATCTGGTGGGTTTGAACCACCAGACTTCTGGTTAGCAATCAAGTGCCTTAGGCCCTACTCCACCAGAGCTCCTTTGGTAAGTAAACTCAAAATTCACAGCAGTCAAGTTGCCCCCTCCTTGGGTTTCCGAGGCAATATCACCGTGGAAGTGGACTGCCCAACCTTCCTTCTAAGAAGTGGCTGGTGGGTTTGAATCGCTGGCCTTCTGCTTAGCAGTCAAATGCCTTAGGCAATACACCTCTCTTACAGTGAGGAAGACTGATGCAATAGCTGCAACAATGGGTTCAAACATACCAGTGATTATGAAGACGGTGCAGGACCAGGCAATGTTTCTGTTATACACAAGCTTGTCATGAGATCCGACTTGTTGATGGCTACTAATAACGTAAGTCATCACTTTCATCAATGACAAATACTCTCTAACACTCATTCTGACAATTAGGAAAACCTCTGGTGTTGACTGGGTAAAATACAGCTGAAGCACTTTTAGCAGCCACTTCTGCAGTATGGACTTTAGATGATGATGCTTATAGCCGCCACATGGGTATAAAATTCTGCTAGGGCAACTCACCTACGCCCCTGGTGTATATATCAAAATGAATACCTTGATTTACATTGAATTGCATATATTGAGGTAACTTATGATAAATCACAGATCACAAATAATTGTATTATTCAAATCATCTATATAATTTTTATTGTGATCAGTACATACTATAGCAAAAAAAGTTGCCATTTCAACAATTTTTACATATCCTATTTTGGAAGGAAGTTTCAGCAATAAACTTCAGTAGTGATACTGCCTCGGAAACCCAAGGAGGGATTGCTATGAGTCAGATCTGACTTGAAGGTAGTGCATTTGGTGTGTTGTTCAATGATATTAATTACTTTAATCATGTTGTCATTTTTGACTTGGAATCTGATCGATCCGTTCTTTTTTGATAGAAGCATGTTCAATGTACTCTACCTGTGGATTGGTTCACTTCCCTGTGTAATTTTATCATTATTGTGTTACATATTTCAAGGTTACTCTGTTGGCGTTCACAGATTCATATTCATTTACATCATTTGGTATATCGCTACTTCTGTGATTCATTATGTATCTCCTTAATCTAATAATTGTTTGTCCTTGAAAACCTGCATTATCCAATATTAATTTTGCTACAATTGTACTGTTTGGATGAATACTTTGTTTATGTTTTTAAACTTTCTGTACTAGCTTCCTTAAGTGTGTTTCTTATAAATTAACATATATATCCCATCTTTTACTCTTTTTAGTCATTGTCAGTTAGAAGCCAACTCACCAGCAGCTAAAAACAAATCGTGTTCATCACATGTATTGTAATTGTTGTGGTGGTTATGTGATGTCAAGTTGATTTCCATTCATAGAAACCCCACATGACAGTGTAGAACTGCCCCATAGGGTTTTCAAGGCTGTAATTTTTATGGGAGAGGATTTCCAGGTCTTTCTCTTGTGTACCCTCAGGATGGATTCAAACCATCAACTTTTGGAAAGCAGCAAGGCTGAACTATTGCACCAAGAGGGCTCCTGTATGGGAATTGTTGTTGTTGTTAGGTGCCATTGAGTCGGATCTGACTCATAGTGACTCCACATTCACAACAGAATGAAACACTGCCTGGTCCTGCAACATCCTCACAATCCTTGCTATATTTGAGCCCATTGTAGCTGCCACTGTGTCAATCAACCTTGTTGAAAATCTTGCTCCTTTTTGGTGACCCTCTACCTTACTTTCTCCAGAGAATGTTCCCTTCTGACAACAAAACCAAAGTAGTTGAGACAAAGACTGGCCATTTCCCTTCTAAGGAACATTCTGGCTCCCTTTCTTTCAGGATAGATTCTTTCATTTTTCTGGGAGTC
>NW_006921674.1:4619912-4626687 GCF_000298275.1 Orycteropus afer afer | reverse complement strand
TTATGAATCCTGTTATCATTTCCTTTGTTGCTGTTGATTTAGTATTTACTGAGTATTTGTGCTTGTCCTCTTTTTTATTGTGATATGAAAGTTTATCATTTTTCTTTGAGGTTACCCTATGATTTATAATTTTTCCCCTGAGTATAGAGCAGTCCATTCTTTCTTGCAACTCTCTTAACTTCCTCACCATTTAGAAGTTCTGTAACTACACAGTCTTTTCCCTCTTTCTGTTTGTAGTTGTCCTTATTTGCCAATTGATGTCTCTGGTTCCCTGTTTATAGTCTTTTAAGCTCATTTTCCTTTTGATATGTCCATAGCTGTGGTTTCTGGGTTACGTCATCTTGTGTATTAATGGCTGGTTGTTATTTGCTATTTTTGGTTCTCTGTTGAAAGTACTCCCTTTAGCGTCTCCTGTAAGGTTGGTCTGGTTTTAACAAATTCCCTTAGTTTCTGCTTATCTGGAAATCTCCTAATTTCACCATCATATTTGAGGGTCATTTTGCCTGGTATATAACCCTTGGCTGAAAATTTTTCTCTTTCAGGGTTTTATATATATTATCCCACTGCATTCTTGCTTGCATGGTCTCTGCTGAGAAATCAGAGCTTATTCTTACTGGCTGAGCTTTGTATGTAATTTTTGTTTCTCCCATTCTGCTCTCAGGATTCTGTCTTTGTTCGTGGTTTTGGTGACTTTGACGATGATGTGTGTCGGTGATTTTCTTTTGGAATCTATCCTGTTTGGGGTTCATTGGACTTCCTGAATGGATATATTCTCATCTTTCATCATATTAGGGACGTTCTCCTCCAGCAAATCTTGGACAAATTCTCAGTGGTTTCATTTTTCTCTTCCTGTTCTGTAATTCCAATGACATGTAAGTTATTCCTTCTGATGGTATCACACATGAACCTTAGGCTTTCTTCATTTTGCTTTGATTTTTTTTCTGGTTGATCCCTTTCCAAAGAAGTATTCAGGTATTTGTCTTCAATCTCATTAATTCTGTCTTCCATCACATCAATTCTTCTCCTTTGCCCTTCCAATGTGTTATCTATTTATCTATTTCTGACAATTTAGTATTAATCTTCTGGATTTCTATCTGTAGATTTAGAATCATTTCTAATTTTTCATTTATTTTGTCATTTTGTTCTTGTATTTTCTTCCAGAATTCTTCTAAGGTTTTTTCCGTATTTTCTTTGGTCTGTCTCTCAATCCTTTGAAGATACCTAAATATAATTCTTTTGAATTCCTTACCAGAGAGTTCCAATGCTGCTTCTTCCTCAGGGATGTATTCTGGGTCAGTATCCTGTTTTCTTGTTTCTATCACTTTATCTTGCTTCTTTGTGTGGACTGTGATGGTCTGTTGTTTCCGAGGCATCGTGGTATTGTATTAGGATCTCTGTTAATTGTTTGTGAAGAGAAGCCAAGGGTAATTCAGGGTCTTCTTGGTGGTGTTTTATCGTTGGCCCATTCGTGGAGAAAGAGGTGTTGGCTCTTGCTCAGTATGTGAAGTTTAGGAGGTGTGCATGTACTTGTATCTTATGAGGACTGTTGCTGTCTCCCAGTCAGTTAGGCAAAAATTACAATTGAGTAACCATCGAAAAAACTATAAGCACATGGACTAGAAATATACCCTGAAATCACTCAGGACCAGTAACCCAAAAGAAGAAAACAGGGGGAGGAAAGAAGAAGAAAACAGATAAATCTGCAATATCTGGGGATAGGTCACTGAAAGTAAAAATGTAGAGAAAGAGAATAATGAATAAAGAAAACAAACAAAGAAACAAACCATCATACAAAATAAAATAAAAGCAAAAACAGAACAAAACAAAACAAAACAAACAAACAAACAAAAAAAAAAAAACAAAGGACGGTGTTAACCATGAGAGAAAGAATAGAAAGGAAAAAAAAAAAAAAAAGGAAGGTGTAGACTAGGACCTCTTCAGTCATGCAGTGCCCTTCTGGACAGTTGTTGGGGTTGCTGGAAAGCAGAACCTCTTCTTAAGTCCCTGGAATCTGGTAGAGTGCTGTCTCTTTAGGTTGTCATTAGGTGCTGGTTACACGCTCATTTGTTTTGTCTTGGTTTTATGGTTTAATATTTTGGAAAGGTGAAGCTGGTGTTTATGTTATTATTATTATTATTGATGCAAGTGTGTTGGGTCACTCTGCTGTTTTCTATGTGGTGGTAGAATCCCTGTGTGTAGTGTGGATATGTGTTTCTGTTTGTCATAAAGAGGGTTTAGTGTTCGAAGTGGGAGGTTTTATGGTAATTGGCTGAATATGTTTTCTTCTATTGAGTGAGTGAAGATATTGGTGTAGAATGTGGGAGCCGAAGAAAGAAAGCTTGGTGTTGCTAGGGTTGGTTTCTAGGGCTTTGAGCAGGCAATTTTTGATGACATATTTATTTGCAAGACTGCAGCTCAACTTCAGGAAAGATTCTTATTGTTCGAGTGTCACAAATTTCTGCCAATTTCAGGCACACTCAAAGATCCTGCCTCCATGGCCCCACAGTGCTAAAGAACAGCTCCAAGGCAAAAATCCCGGGAGTGTGGTTTCTTCCCTCTCCCTGTTCCATCTGCCCACGGTGGTGACATAATCCTGCCAGATTGCTAATGGCCGACTCTGGATTTTGTCTGCGATACCGCCAAGCTGCAGCGCCAAAGATGTGCGCAGTTTGAGCTGTGGGTTGGGGGAGTATCTGCTAATGACCTTCGGTCCCAATTTCTGTGACAAAGAAAAGGACAAAGTCTCACAGTCTGACCCCAGTCTACTCTGTGACCCATTGGGAGAGGAGGGAGCTACCCTTCCTGTCGCAATAGTAAGTTTGCCTCCAAGTCTCAGCAGAGATGTCCATGCCTGCATCCAGCCCCCAGGAGACCCAAATTACCTCCAAAAACTCAAGATGAGCTGCTGGAGGCAGGTCTCTCCTGCTGCCCACTGGAATATTAGAGTGGTCGCTGGTAAGCTGTTATAAGGTGTCCTCCCTTTTGGCTCGGGGATCTCAGGCGGGTGCCCTGTCCTGGCACACAGTGACTGCTCCAGAAGAGTTTCCAATGCCTCTCTCCAGTGCCCGTCCATCCATCCTCCTCCAGTAGCTCTTTCCCAAATAATCTCCCTATGTCTTTCCTCTAATTCTGCTCTTCTGTGTTTGATGTACTCTGAATCTGTGAGCTCTTCAGAGTACTGAAATTCCTAATTTAAACTCTTGTGGCTAGTTTTCCAAGACCTTAGATGCCAGAGGGATAAAGTGTTCTGCTCACTGGCTCGACTCCATTTTGAACTCGTCTTTAAGTCTTTAAATGGAATGTGTAGGTTAGTCAGAACAGGTGCACATGGTTCTTATTTAGCTTTACTTTAATGCACAAAAAGACTCAAAGCTTTTTAATGATTTAAAAGCTGAATGTGCAACAAGTGAAGTTGATGTATGAAGAATTTATTGCCATTAGGGGTTGGTACAGGAGACCTCTGGTGGCATAGTGCCTAAGGCATTCGACTGCTAACTAGAAGGAACTAGAAGACTCAGTGGTTCAAACCCACCAGCCACATTCCTCAGAAGGAAAATTGGGCAATCTACTTCCCTAAAGATACAACTTTGGAAACCCAAGGAGGGGGTCACTAAGAGTCGAATTTGACTCGAGGGCAGTTTTTTTTTTTAAGGGGTTGGTACAATTGTTTCAAAGTGAGGGCAATTTTGTATAACATTAAAGGAAGACTTCAAAATAGTGCTGCCCTGCTCAAAGGCAGCAGCACCGAGCTCAAAGATGGTGACACCCAGCTCAAAGATGGCAGCCAACTGCTTCACTTTAAATGTGTGTGGCTTTCAACAGTCCTGCCAATAATCCAATCTCACACATTAGGTTCCTGAAAGGGCTCACTGAACCTCTTCTGAGTGTCCCATTCCAGGGCTTCAACCTATAATTTTCCCATTCCAGTTACTGTGATGAAACACCCAAATTGTAAAATTTCAGGTCTTTTCTTATTTCACTTAATTGTTCATCACAGAACAGGTTTGAAGCTATGCATTAAGGGGCCAATAGGAGTTTGTAAATTGGATATTCATAACTGGGGGATTACCCATATTCTAAATGTTTAAAGAATAAAAGTTAAACTTCAGTAAGATTGAGCAATCTACTTCTGTAGTGATACTGCCTCAGAAACCCAAGGAGAGGTCACTTTGAGTCCAGACTGACTCGATAGCAGTGAGTTTGGTTTGGTTTTGCATTTCAACAGCAAGACCCTTTAATAAAAATGAAAAGAGTTTATATAAAATTTAATACTCTAGGCACATATTTAAGGAGGCCTAGTGGCACATCAGTTAAGCCATCAGCTTTTAGCATAAAGGTTGGAAGTTAGAACCCACTCAGCTGCTCCAAGAAAGAAGCACCTGGCAATCTGCTCCCATAAATATTGAGCCTAGAAAACTCTATGCAACTCTGCTCTGTCACGTGTGTTTGCTATGAGTCTGAATGGGTGTGATGACACCTCATAGGGAAAACAAAAAACGCATATATTTGTGGCTTGAAAACATTCAAGACAGAGGATGGACTCTGCTTAGTTTTTGTAAATCCAGGTAATGTAAGCATCATTTAAAAAAAAAAAAAAAAAGAAAGTATTTACCACAGACACATAGCTCTGCTACTTTAATAAAAAGGTTAAAAAATGTATTGGGAATTGGTAGAATTAGGAAGACCATGAGAATAAACGTTAATGAAGCTGAAAATGCTAGACCTAAAATTTTCTAAACACTATTCCAAAAGCTATTTGAAGTCATGTCCAGATTTTAAGTAAGTCATTTGACCACAACAGTACTGTGGTTCAGTAAATTACTTGGAATGGCTTTTCTAGCCAGTCCCACCAGATTACTGGGTGGAACCAATAAGGTGTGTGGAACTCTAATGTGAGAATTGGTTAGTTTTGCTGTGCTGTTAGTCTTAAAATGAACCTTCCTAGAGGCAGAAGGAAGGCGATCTGGTGGACTAGTGCCTAAAGCATTTGACTGCTAACCAGAATGCTGGTGCTTCAGACCTACCAGCCACTCTGAAGAAGGATGACTGGGCAATCTACTTCCATAAAGATTTACCACCTTGGAAAACCAAAGGGAGTCACTGTGAGTCAGAATTGACTTGATGGCAGTGGGTTTGGTTTTCTGCTGTACAGGCAGAAGAGGGGATCTCACTGCTACAAAGAAAGCATAGCTGCAGATGGAGTGGAGGGAGTGTGTCCTTGGACCCAAGATCCTTGCGCTAGACCTCCTTGGCAGAAGTAAGTGACAGAGAGATGCCCAGCGGAGAGACACTTGGCTGAGAGAGGTCAGGCTGAGAGAGCAGTGGAACCAAGAGACACAAGACAGTGTGCAGTAAGAAAACTAAGTACCTTTAGGCAGGAAGCTTGTTGGCAGAGTGGGGTGCACCTCGGTGTACCTATCAGCAGAACTAAAAGAGCTTTGTAACACTTGCCTGAGCTGGGCAGAGGCCAGGTGGAGAGGCCAAGGGCCAGAGAAGTGTGCCTGAGGGCATAGCAGAGTGGACACTGTCATGTGATCCAAGAATTGTATTCTGAGAGCTATCCTGAACCTGTCACTTCCCTAATAAACCTCATTAGTGTGAGCATTGTCTGTGAGTTCTGTGTGGCCATTGCAATGAATTTTGGAACCCAGAAGAGAAGTAGTGAGTGCTGTGGAAGGGATGGTTTGTGTAAAAGCTGGAGGGTGGTGGGATGTCTGGCCTCATAGGAATAAGCTTGGCTGATGATAGTGATTCTATTTTCCCTTTATGAATTTGGAGGAGGTCAGAGGATGCTGTCCCCATGTCCTTTTTGCAAATACCTAAAACAATTTTTGTGTCCCTAAAAGTTAGCCATTTTCCTGAAGAAATATGTCATATAGGTACCACCCCTACCCTATGAGAATAGTCCCTTCATGTGATATTCAATTATTTAATTTTTTTTTCCCCAACAGTTCCCAACAGTTCTGGTGTATCATCTACTTTATTCCAGCACTCTTCTAGGTACAAGATATGAGCAAGATGTCTTCCCTCTTCTCCAGGAACTCTTGGTCTGTTAGAGAAGATCAACATAGTAATCTATAGTTACATCACAAAGGAGTTCCTGGAGAATGTTTAACCTAAACCGGAACTTCAGTCCTGATGAGAAGTGGAGATATACTCAAGGCCTGGCTATTGCATTAGAAAGGCCAGAGAGGTAAAACAAAATACTTTGTGCAGGGACTGGAAAGTTGGTTTTAGAAGGAGATGTGGATGGAAAGGGAGGCATGATGACAGGGACAGTTTTTGTTTCATTCCTTAAGTCTTTGGGAAGCTTCTGAATGGCTCTGAGAAGAAAAATTACAGGGACAATATTGTCCATTAGAAAGCTTATTGTTAAAGCAGTGTGAATGGGGCAATTTGAAGGTAGAGCTTGCAGGGCAGAGATATTAGCAGGGTCTGTCTAGTGTTGCAAGGAATAGGCCATTTAACCAAAACCAAACCCACTGCCATTGAGTCAATTCCAACTCACAGCCACCCTATAAGACAGAGTTGTTGTTGTTAAGTGCCATCGAGTCGTTTCCGACTCATAGTGACCCCACGCACAGCAGAACGAAACACCGCCCGATCCCGCGCCAGCCCCACAATCCCCACTATACTTGATCCCATCATCGCAGCCACCGTATCAATACATCTCGTTGAAGGCCTCCCTCTCTTTTGTCGACCCTCCACCCTACCAAGCATGACATCCTTCTCCAGGGAATGGTCCCTTCTTACAACATGACCAAAATAGGTGAGA
>NW_006921674.1:4602177-4619072 GCF_000298275.1 Orycteropus afer afer | reverse complement strand
GTATTCTTTGCCTTGAGCCAAGATCCATCTGACAACAGCTATGATATCCCTTGTTCCACGTCCTCTTCTGAATCCGGCTTGAACCTCTGGAAGTTCTCCGTCAATATACTGCTGCAAATGTTTCTGAATTATCTTCAGTAAGATCTTACTTGCATGTGATAAGACAGAGTAGAACTGCCATATAGAGTTTCTCAGACTGCATCATCTTTCTCTTGCAGAGCAGCAGGGGTTTTTGAACTGCTAATCTTTTGGTTCACAGGTGAATGCTTCAACCACTGCACTACCAGAGCTCCTGTATAGTATATTTAGAGAATGATTATATAAATAGAATCCTCCAGTGTGATCTTTTTTTTAACTTAGCATGTCTTTGAGATCCATCCACATTGTTCCATGTATACATATGCATTTCTTTATTGTATTATATTTATTGTATTTTATTGAAATTTCTTTTTTCTTTTTATAGTGTTTCATGATATGGTGTATCACAATTTAATCATTTACCTATCGCAGAACATTTTAGTGCTTACAGTTTTTTAATATTACAAGTAAAACTGCTATGAACAATTGTGTATAATTTTGTTTGTGTATGGACATAAGTTTTTATTCCTCTCGGATAAATTGCCAGAAGTGCAATTGTTAAGTTATAAAGTAGATTTATATTTAATTTTTTAAAGAAATTGCCAAATAATTATACAGTATAGCTGTACAATTTTATATTCCCACCAACAATGTATGAAAGATCCAATTTTTCTGCATCTTCACCTGCATTTGGTATTGTCACTATTTTTTATTTTAGCTGTTCTGTTATGTATGTTATTTCATTGTGGTCTTAATTTGCATTTTTCTAATGGCTAATGAAAGGATCCTAGGTGGCCAATGGTTAAATTCTCTAGTGCTAACTGAAAGGTCAGTGATTTAAACCCACCACTAACTCCAAGAAAATATGTGGCAATCTGCTTCTGTAAAGATTATAGATTAGGAAACCCTATGGGGTAGTTGTACTGTATTATATAGGGTCACTGTGAATCACAATCAACTTTGTGGCACAAAAACAACAACAATAAGCATGGCTAGTGATAGTGATTTTTTTTCCCCATGTGCTTATTTGCCATCTGTATATCCTCTTTGGGAGGTCTGGTGGTGTGGTGCCTAAGGCATTTGACTGCTAACCGGAAGGCTAGCAGTTCAAACCCACCAGCCACTCCTCAGAAGGAAGGTTGGGCAATCTACTTCCATAGTAATACCACCTCAGAAATCCAAGGAGGTGTTGCTATGAGTAGGATCTGACTTGATTGCACTGGGTTTATTTACTTATTTTGGTTTATATACTTTAAGGGGGAGCTCTGGTAGCATAGTGCCTGAGGCATTTGACTGCTAACCAGAAGGCTGGCGGTTCAAACCCACCAGCCACTCCTCAGAAGGAAGGTTGGGCAATCCTACTTCCGTAGTGATACTGCCTCGGAAACCCAAGGAGGGGTCGCTATGAGTCGGGGCCGACTCGACAGCAAACAACAACAACAACAACATACTTTAAGGAGCTCCAATAGCACAGTGCCTAAGGCATTTGACTGCTAAGCAGAAGTTGGCCGTTCAAATACACAAGCCACTCCAAGGAAGGAAGACTGGGCAATCTACTTTGGTAAGGATTCACTGCCTCAGAAACCCAATGGAGTTGCTATAAGCTGGAATCAGCTTGATGGCAGTGAGTTTGGATTTTTTGGTTTTTATATACTTTAGGGAGTTCTGGTTAAGGTATTTGGCTGCTAACAAAATGTCAGTGGTTCAAACTCACCAGCCACTCCATGGAAGAAAGATGAGGCAGTCTGCTTCCATAAAGATTTACACTCTTGCAAACCCAATGGGAGTTGCTATGAGTTGGAATTGGTGCAGTGGCAGTGAGTTGTGGGTTGTATACTTTAGGTTCAAGTCCTTTATCAGATATGTCATTTGCAAAATATTTTCATTCACTCTGTATCTTGTCTTTTCTTCTTAACAGGTTTTTTTTCAGAACCAAAGTTTTTATTTTGAGGAATTTTTTTTCTTTTTAATAGATTGCACTGTTGGTGTCATGTCTGACTCTTCACCAGGCATTACAAAACCAAACTAAACTCATTGCTATTGAGTCAATTCTGACTTATAGGGACCCCTCTTCGGGTTTCTGAGGCAGTATCTCTACAGAAGTAGATTACCCTGTCTTCCTTCCAGGAAGTGGCTGGTGGGCTTGAGCCGCCAGCCTTCTGGTTAGCAGTCAAATGCCTAGGCACTATGCCACCAGAGCTCCTAGATTCTCACTGGGTTTCTGCTTATACCACCCCAGCTGAAAAAGTCAGGTGGACTTTTTTTTATTGCTTTCACATGGTCTCCACTGACATTATGTAGGTAACACTGAAATTGTGTTTGAAGAAAGTCCAGACTATCCACTAGGCATCCTCTGATATGACCCCATCAGGGAAAGACAGGTATCTAGTTATTGCTAGGTGGAGGTAGAAGTCCAGACTCCCCACATGACCTCCATTGACATAATGGAAGTGGCTTTATTACCATGACATGGTATAAGTCTTGACTCTGCATAAGACCTCCTCTCACATCAACCCAGTAAGGAGGGGAAGAGATGTTTCATTTCTTCCAGTTGCCAGTAGATAAAGTTTACAAACTTCTTCACAAACTTCTTGTGGCTTCCACTGATATAACAGGGAGTGGGGGAGAGCTCTTTACTCCTAGGTGGGGGATTAAGGTTTTAGTTCCCCACTTGGCCGTCTTTGAAACCATGGTGGTGGGGTGTTGCAGTGCTTAATTACAGCCTGGTGAAGAGGAAGATCTGGGCTTTCCATCCAGCCTTTTCTATTAGAAATGGGATAGGATCACTTTTTTGTGGGGGGTATTTTGCTAGAGTAGAACAGCTATTGTCTAATTTTTTTTCTGTCTTGCTGGACTATGCATACTTTTCCTGGTACTTTGGCTACAGAAATCAGGTATTTCTTTGGGGTTTTTGCTTTTTTAAAAAAGAAAACTTCATTTATTTTTGTAATTGCAGATTGCAGCTTCTTTACTACTCAGGGCAAAAGAAAACCCAGAGAATTTACCACCATGTTGTTCTTCAGAATAGGCTTTCTCAATGTCCATGTGTTTCCTCTGCATACCAGCCAACCTCTTGCCTGTGAAAGTGAGTGGACTTGGATGGTAGAGAGTTTCTTGCTCCTTTTCAAATGCCCTTCCTTCCTGGGTTCAAGCTGGTTTCCAATCCTTTCCCTAGAAGCAAACAAATTTTGCTTCTGTCCCCTTCCAAGAAACAATGGATCTTTGCATTTGACTCGGACATGAGAGGGCTTCCTACCTTTCCCCTAGAGACAAGTGTGTTCTGCTTCTTCTTCTGTCCCAGTAGTAATGTTTTCTTGCTTGATCCCTGGTGACAAGTGCTTGCTGTTCCTCACTCAGCATACAGCTTTCACTGTATCCTAGAGAAGATCTCAGGGAAGCAGGCATGACTTCAGCCAGTTACTCCAATACCATGCCACTGAGGGAATTGTCTAGTTCCTGGCCTCTCTCCAATTTTTCTCATAAGGGGAAAGCTTGCAGAAAATTAGTTTCAAGTTAGTGGAAAATCCCATTGTATCTGTGGCTCCTAGGTATTCTAAACTAACATGATAGTTCTCACTAGGCTTTTAAGATGCCATGAACATTTAGCTTGTTTCTTACCCACTTGAAAGATGGTCACCTCTTTCTCTATACTCTGAAAAAGATGAAGCAGGTTATGTGTCCCATTTCTCCTTGGAGAAGCTGGTCACTCTGGAATTCAGTTTATTTCATTAACTTATAACTTCAGCTCTCTGAAGGGCTCAAGGAAAGTTACATTTTTTTTTTTTTTTTAATCATCTGCTTTTTTCTTTTATCTTTTTCCCAGTATTAGGGTAGAAGTGACATTTTCTTACTGCTTTCTAGATCCTAATCATGAGTAAAACGTCAAAGGTCTTTGAATGCTAGTTTTCTAAAGACAACTTATGGTTTGTTTATTTTCTTATCAGAGTTGAATCCAAATTACATAAAGAACCTTGTACACCCTAATGTAGTTAATGTATGCATATATGTAAACACAGTAAATATTAAGTAATCCTTAACAAAAGAATGAACAAACGAATACATTGCCATTGAGTCAGATCTGACTCACAGTGACCCTTCCTTGGTTTTCCGATGTGGTATCATTACAGAAGTAGATTGCCCAACCTTTCTTCTGAGGAGTGGCTGGTGGGTTTGAACCACCAGGCTTCTGGTTAGCAGTCAAGTGCCTTAGGCAGCAAGCCACCAGAGTTCCTTAAGTAATCCTTAGGCAAAAAAAAATAATTTAACAAAGACAAAGTTCTGTTTACTTAGTGCCGCTCTGACAAGAATATACCACAAATGGGATGGCTTGAACAAACAGAAGTTTATTCTTTTACAGTTTGGAGGTTTTAAGTCTGAATTCAAAGTGCCAGGCTCTAAAGGCTGCGTGAAAGCCCCTCAACTTTGGGCTTCAGCTCTGCCTCTTGCTCCCCATCCACTGAAGTTAGAGGCATCTCTTCACTCAGGCAGCTACTGGCTGCTGAGGCTAACAAGCCCAAGGTCAACAAAGAAAATGGCACAGTCCCTATGTTACCAAACCACATGGCAGGCCGTTCATTCAAGTCTATTAAAAGTCCCAAGGTCAGCAGAGCATGGCAGGCTGTTGAACAACAACATGGCCACATGCAGGGTTCAAGCATACCATAAGATAGAGATCACTACCAAAGCTGTTTCTTATGTACAGGAAGCTGACCACATCCCTAAAGCAGTTACTCAGCTGCTTGTGGTAGGTCCCACCATCAAGTTGATTGTTAATCTCATCATGGGGAATAACTGCCACCAGCTGCCCAACCATTCAACCAGGCCCAGCCAAGTTGACACACAAACAACCACCACAGACACTAATTGCCAATATCCCTTACACAGATGATTAATTTAACAAGAATGGTTAGGACTGTGCTCTTTAATGGTTCTAAGCCAGAAGCTTTTTGTTTTTCCACTCTGGTTTCCTCATCTACATCTATTGCCCATATCGAGCAATTATAGTCCAGGCCCTAGAGTGATCAGTTCCTTCTCAGGGATGATATACCAAATGTCGGAAGTTCTTAGTCACCTCTAACAATGTTGTTAGAGCTCTGGTGATATAGTGCCTAAGGTATTTGACTGCTAACCAGAAGCTTGGCAGTTCAAACTCACCAGCTGCTCTGCAGAAGGAAGATGGGACAAACTACTTCCTGAAAGATTTACTGCCTCAGAAACTGAATGGAGTTTGCTGAGTCAGAACTGACTCAATGGCAGTGAGTTTGGAGGTTTTTTGAGTCTTATAACATTCAAAAATTCACAACAAATTTATAATTATTTCAATATCAAATTGTTAGTGCAAAATATGTTGAAAATTTAAGAGATATCACTCTCCAACAATGGCTTCTACATTTAAAATGCTCATGTTCCAGTGGCAGCTGTGATAGGAGGGTGTAGTTGTCTCTTTGGATTTTAGCTATGTTTTAGACTCCGAAGATTTCACTCCCATGACTCAAAAGTTCTTTTTCCTATGGATGCTTTCCATCCCCTAATAATTCTACTTATGCCTCTGGCTACAGCTCACTATGGTTTTCTTTCATACCTATTTATGTGTGTTTACATGTGAGCTGCAAAATAACACTGCATTCCTACTATTGCCCCCAAAACCAGTTATCTAGAATATTTGCTATGAAAGAACTCCAGATTGAGAAACAGACACTGAAGGGTCTACTATATACAACACAATTTGATGATCAAGCATATAAGGAGTACTATCCTATAGAACTTTTAGTGATAATGGAAATATTCTGTACTCATGTTGTTCAATGAAGTAGTGACTATTCATATATGCATATTGAGATGTGACTGAGGAAATAAATTTATTTTATTTTATTTTAATATATCTAAATGTAAATGGCCACAAGTATCTAGTGGCTACTTTACTGGACAGTACAGTTCTAAAGTAACCATAATAGAGAAGAGACAGAGGGATTATTATTAACATGAGTTTTGAGTGGTGATTCTAATTTAGTTAGATGTAATTAGAAAAAGTACTTAAAGGTGGAAGGAAAACATAGAAGTCACAGAGGTCTGAGGTCTGTGGTAGCATGTCAACTTTGAGAAATGGCAAGATTTTCCAGTATGAATTAGTTGATGGTTTGTTAGATGTGGGGACACAGTGGAGGGCTGGAAGAAATAAGGGGAATGAAGGACTTTATCTATTATACTAAGAAGTTTAAATTTTATTCTCTTGTTAGTAGAAAACCACTGATAGATTGAAAAGGGGAAAGGATATATGCAAAAATGCATATCAGGAAGATTGTCTTTCTGAATCAGATCAGTAGAGTAAAAGAGTTTAAGGATGTAGAATATTTTTATTATGTAATAAATAAAATGATTAACTATATTAAAGCAATCTGTGAAATATTAATACATCCATGAAAGATTTACAGAAATTAATTCGATCATTGGCCACACAAAATAATGTGAAATCCAATCAAAAGTAGAATTTTTAAAGTCTCTGATCATAAATTCTATGATTACAAATAATTTTTAAAATTGAGCTAAAGAGTAAAATATTATGCAACATGCCACTTAAAAATGTAGAAATGTAATTTCATGCTGAAACTAGCCTATTTTGGGACCTAAATATTTTTTTCTGAGGTCTTATTTATAACCTGTTGCCTTGGTCTTGCTATCACGTCTGTATGGCTTAATGCTGCAGCATCTGTCACCATGTGAGAGTTCAAGTAAGGTAGTCATGCTATCCTACTTGATAATTTTTTTTAAATAAAAAATCTAAGTACGGTTACTGTCCAACTCTCTATCTGCATTTAAAAAAATATATTTAATAAATACTTAAGTTCTCAAAATAATTTTATCCTTATTTTTATTTGGATTTGTTTTTTAATATCTCTTATGTTCTGCTTTGTATCCCCCAGATAGACCAAACATATGCTTAAATCATATTTACTATAATTAACCCACTTACTTGCCTTTGTTTTGATTCTTTCTTATTAATGATTATTCTCTACAGCTTATGGTTTCTACTAAATCTATTCATTGGCAGGGTGCACAGGATAATCACAGTCTTTGAAAAATGAAGCAAATGTTTTACATTACCAAACAACAAAAATAATTTGATTGATTTTCAGTAGTCAGGTTTTCAAAATACTTCAAAGTCATATTACATGCTTTTAATCAATTCAGTGAAAGGTTAATATTTTGAAATAAAGGGCCTTATATATGTCAACTATTGTTTTGAATAATAGACACTTATTTCAAGTAAAATGTATTTGATTTCAAATTTGTAATATTTGCTAAGTAAATTATGGGCTGTTTAAAGGAAGGTAGTTAATAAATATATTAAAGAAACATTTCAAAAAATATACTAAACAAGCTGATAAATAAAGATATAAATCAAGGAAACAATTATTTTTAAATGTATTAAGAAATAGAAATGGGATTATTTCATAATACTTTTCATACACTTACTTATTCAAAGAACATTGAACTGGCTCTGTGATAACATTATTTTAGAGTAGTATTATTCAGCAGGTAAGGGAATCTGATAATCAAATACCTAAGAGCAATCGTTATAAAATAATTCTATGACATTTTCCCTGGGGAGAGTATTATACATAAGGTTGGCTCATTTACTACATTTTTCATTCAAAATTACATTTATTATGCACCCATGGTACTTCAAGAGAAATTGGCCAAGAGACTATGGTGTTTAAGTGAAGAGGCATTAGGTAAGAGTGAAAACAGTGAACAAAGCATGCCCAATGGACTCAAAGTGCAAAGTAGAGCTACTATTTATTAATGGTGATTCCAAGCATGGGTGGTGAATGCTATAAATGTTGTGAATAAAGAATCCAGCCAAAATAACTGTTGTAAAAATGCATTTTTATAATATAATCAGTCTACTTAAATTTTAAGAGCAAATATTTTATGTATTCCACTAGCTTTCACTATCTTTTGCTATGTATTTCTTTCAAAAACCTAGATTCTGTAATTTCCCACAGTTAATATATTTCATTAAAAGCAATTATATATTGTCATTTAACATATGTTGATGTTGCTCTTAGGTACACTGGAGTCAATTCCAACTCATGGTAACTGCATGTGACAGAACAGAACTGCGTCAAAGGGTTTCCTAGGCTGTTATTTTTATGGGAGCAGATCCCCACATCTTTTTTCTCATAGAGATGCTGGGTGGGCTCTAATTGCCAACCTTACATTTATCAGCCCAGTGCTTAATCATTGCAACACCAGGGCATTTAAGATAAAACCAACTCATAAATCTGTAATTCTTGTTGGCTGCATTTCCCTGATATTCCATTTTAAAACCAAGTAATGATACCTTTACTTAAAACACAACAAAAAGCCTAAGGAGATGAGAAGAATCACCAATTTACCTAAGGGAAATTAAAGAGAATGAATTCAATTAAGTCATCTTATATTGTATATTCAAAATATTTTAAAAAGTACTTCATACTTCTGATAGACAATCATCTACTGTAGTTAACATTATTTCTTCAATAGTGTATTCCATATAGCATACATTTATTGAAAGACTACATTTTGCAATGTCCTCTAGCTTAACATATTTATATATTCAATCTTCTAGTATATGTTTACAATCTCTAGAAAAATGAAAAAAAATTTTTAAAGCACTAACAATGCTATTTTAGAAGAAAGTATACATTTTTATATGACATATAAATTGCTTTCCAAGAACTTGGTAGCATATCTGGACAATGATGGACTTCTCTGAAAAGGTTTGTGAGGTTTTTGAGGGTAAGAACTTTTCAGGTTGGATTTTCCAGTCATAGTACATTTTCCATAGCATAAATAGTGACTGGAAAGAAACACAGATTTTTATGAGAGGTAATTTTACATTTTGCCATATATTTGTTGTGACAAATACCTTGAAATAATATGTTTGACTTCTTACTTTAACTGACCCACTAAAAGTCTTCCTCCTCAATTTCATGCCTCAGTGTGATCACTAACCTAAACAGTCTACATTTCATAGCTGGGAGGTGATTGCACTTCTAAATGACCTGAAATCCTTTGGAATTGTGCTCTACCAGCTTTCAAGGGTGTTTAATCCATTTGTATGCTCCAGATTTTCCATTTGAATTTGCATCAGGTCACATACTATCAGCTTCTTCTGTGTCACCTGATGTAGCAATAACTTTATATAATGTGACACTGTCTAATTTACAGTTTGTAAGATACCTTTTCTTTTACAGGAGTGGAATCTCTCAAACACTGCCTTTGTCCGACACAGCTGATCAACTTCATGGCTGCAATTATTAAATAAAAACAGTATCAAGCTAGTCCTGCATATTTAATTACTATCTATCTACTTATCTTCCTCCTTAAGGGGCTCTGGTGGCATAGTGCCTAAGACATTTGACTGCTAACCAGAAGTCTGGTGTTTCAAACCCACCAGCCACTCTGTGGAAGGAAGGCCAGCAATCGACTTCCTTAAAGATTTACAACCTCAGAAACCTAATGGGGGTCGCTACCAGTAGGAATTGACTGGATGGCAGTGGGTCTGGTTTGAGTTTTCGATCTTCCTCCTTAGTCACACCACTTTATAACTTGTTGTCGTTGTTGTTATGTGCCGTCGAGTCGGCCCCGACTCATAGCGACCCCTCCTTGGGTTTCCGAGGCAGTATCACTATGGAAGTAGGATTGCCCAACCTTCCTTCCGAGGAGTGTATTTTCCTTACATAAAGTTATAAAGAAGCCAAAAATATCAAAATAATAAGAAATAAATTAGTATTACTTTTTTTTCCTGTTTATTTTTCTGCCTGTATGTGTACTTTTGAGTACTTCTAGCTTCCCATTACCAAATACTTTGTTTAATACATTAACTGGCCTTGATTTCCTGTTGTGAACTTGTATCTTTCCCACTCATCAGCCTTTCTATCCCCTGTGGCTCTTTAGCGTCATTTGGATTTTTTTTTGTGTGTGTGTGATTTGGGTGCAAATTTACAAAGCAGATTTGTTTTACTCTCAATAATTCATCCACATTTGATTTCACAACCCCAATTACAATTCCCAACCATAAAGAAACCTTTCCTCCCATCTCCTCCTTGTGCCTACCCCTTCCATGTGCCCTTCTTATCTATGCATTTCTGTCTGCCTAGCTTTCTCTTCTCTACGTTAAAGCCGCCTCTCTGATGTCTCATGGCTGATTGATCTAAGAGGACCAGAATTATTGGTTGGATAGAGACTGGTGGAACCCCTGAGACTATGGCTCTGGGTTATCCTTCAGGCTTGGAAATGGACTCACTTGTGTGGATTAGCTTTCAGCCCAACAGCTTCATTTGGATTTGATTACCTCCAGTAATCCATTGCTATTGAGTCAATTCTAACTAACAGTGACCACATGTGTTACAGAGTAGTACTGCTCCATGGGGTTTTCTTGAATGTAATACCTCCTGAAGCAGATGGACAGTTCTTTCATACATGGCTCTATGGGGGAAAGTACAGTCCACCAACCTTTATGTTATCAGCTTAGCAAAAACCATTTGTGTTACCCAGTGCCCTCATAACTCCATTGGAATCTGCAATTGATACCAGAATCATAACTCACCTAGAATGTACTGATAGTTGCTGGCAACCAATCTGAAGGGTTGAACATAGATTCTGATGGAACCTTCTAAGTTGGGAGGAGGGTGAAGGCAACTGTTAGTAAATACCTTGAAAATTTACCCTGATTGTTAGTGACTGAAAAGTCCATTGGAGTCCTGCCTCCAAGCCTTATCCTTGCCCTAACACACTATAAGTTTGGGTCAGATTATAGGATATAGAATCCATTGTCAATAACATTCTTTAACTAGTTGATTAATCAGTTGTTTAAACTGAGATGAGATCTGTAAAGTTCATATACTTGGAGAAATTGTTACTGTGTTTGTATAGTAATCCAATGTATCCTGTGATTTTTCTTTGTGAAAATAACAGGATCTGGGGAGGAATACAGTCACTAAACTTCCATATGTATCTGGAACATTTCATGACACTACAGAATCTCAAACTAGACATGAGGTTAATATGGGACAGAGTTTATACATTACGTTTGTGTGTGTGTGTTATGCCATCTGTATTCACTCCTTTAATATGGACATAGGACTAACTATATAACAAAAGTGTTGTATGCATCAATACAGTATTTTTATCAAATTTAAATAACACATTTAGAGTTTCTTGAGTATCCTTCCAGATGTATACAAGGCATAATATTGAAAAACAGACATTCTATGAAAGAATCTACTCATGTACATTCTTCAAGTGCACTCTACACATGCAATACAAAGCTAAAGAAGTTCTCAAAAACTCAGACATTTCTATAAGAGGCATTTGGAATTATAAACCCTCTAAATACAGTGTTCAGGAAAAGTAGTTTTCAGGTGCAACCTAATCAGGTCTTTTACCTTAAATAAACAAGATAATTTGACCCCTAGAGTCTGAGAACCATGAAGACTATACTAGTTGGTTTGCACATACTGGTTGGTGATTCTTCCTTTTCAAAAGTGTTTAATCATGAAAAAACACTCATTCCAACTACTTCTTTTCTTCAAATCCTGCATACATCATATTAATATTTTTAAAAAAAAAAAGGCAAAAGAATAGAATAAAGCAGTTTGTACTTTCCATTACCATCAATGTCATTACCCAAACCAGCCTGGGTGTTTCACTGATTTTCTGGAATTAGAAAAAGCAGGATAAGAATTATGAGAGAAGAAGGGAATTATCTAGTGTGCTCCTTCTTGAAAAAAACCCTGAAGAGCTCTAGCAGCACCAACTGCAGTCATCTTTTGATGCTTCTGAAATTCTGTGAGATTGCAGACATTGTTTGCAGTATTCACAAGAACTAGATTTTTCCTAGTATTTATTTTAGTGTGGTGTACACCCAATAGTGCTGAAAGATGCCTTGGCAGCTTTGAGAGTCTATCTGCTGCCTAACTCCCTAACGTGCTGCCAGAGATTACTTAGGCACCATGGAGATCCAGGCCATATTGCTAATTTTAACTGACTCAAGCTAGGGAGCTCTGGTGGCATAGTGCCTAAGCCATTTGACTGCTAACCAGAAGTCTGGCAGTTCAGACCCACCAGCCCCTCCCCAGAAGGAAGACTGGCCAATCTACTTCCATAGAGATACTGCCTCAGAAACCCAAAGAGCATTCTCTATGAATTGAAGCAACTCAAAAGCAACGAGTTTTTGTTGTTGTTGTTCTTGAGCTAGGGGGCTCTGGTGGCATAATGGCTAAAGCATTCAGCTGTAGTTTGAACCTATAAACTCCTCCATGAAAGAAAAATGTCTGCTTCTATAAAGATTCACAACCTTGGAAACCCTATGGAACAGTTCTACTCTGTCCTAAAGGTACGCTATGAGTTGGAATCAACATAACAGCACAGGGCTTGGTGCTTGGTTTATTGAGTGTGGGTAATTTAATATTCCCAAATGCTTAAGCACTCAAATACTAGACGAAAGATTGGTGGCTTGAATCCCTCCTCCCTCCCAAGAAGTGCCTCTGAAGCCTGGCCTGAGAATCTGCTTCCAAAATGTCACAGCCTTGAAAACTCTAGGGAGCAGTTCGAAACTACATAGATGGGGTCATCATGAGTTGGAATCAAATTGATGCTAACTACCAATAACAGCAAAGAGAAGTTCTAAAAATGATAACTTATTTTTAATAAGAATATGTTGTAATTTGAATTATTGTTCAACAAAATTGAAATAAGAGCTCATAAATGATGTTTTCAATATTTCTATTATTGTCTCATTAAGCTATTTATAAATGAGATAATCAAATGAGATGATGAATTTTAAATCACCTTTTAAACTGGAAAACACTTTAAAACTTTAAGATGCTCTTCTTGGTGTAGTTAAGTGTTAATGAATTGACTCCAACTCATAGTAACCATGTGCACAACAAAACTAAATACTGCCCAGTCCTGCACCATCCTACAGTCCTTGGTATGGTTGAGCTTATTGTTTGCAGCCACTGTGTCTGTCTTGTTGAGCATCTTCCCTTTTTTCACTGACTCTCTAGTTTACCAAGCATGATGTCCTTCTCAAGGGATTTGTCCCTTCTGGTAACATGTCCACAATATGTAACATAAAGTTTCACCTTTCTTGCTTCTAAGGAGCATTCTCACTGTGCTTCTTCCAAGACAGATTTGTTTGTTATTCTAGTACACTAGGGCATATTTAATATTCTTTGCCAATACTATAATTCAGAGGCATCAATTCTTCTTTGGTCTTCCTTATTCAGTGTCCAGCTTTTGCATGCACATGAGGTGATTGAAAATGTTAAGATTCTCTTAGTCACTTTTAAAAAATAATGCTAGATCTTCCATCTGGATATGGCCTGACCTGTACAGACCTACTAGTACATTTAATTAATAAGACTCATAGATTATTTAATAGTGGAATTATTGCAATATTATGGTAGACTCTTAAATTTATAAGGGAAAAACCTATAATGCATAAGTCCATCATGGCAGAAAGCAGGAGGCACAATCCAACAGGTGTTTCAGCAGAGTTTAAGGAAGGGAGTTTTATCAAGGTATGGTAAGCTTAATGAAAAAGAGCAATAGATGGTAAAGTAAATACCTCTTCCACCTCTGGGACCAATAGTGGAGCACTGTTACCACTCCAGGCCTGTAGATCAAGGGCATGGAGCAAATAATAGATCCCACGATGTGCGTGTGTAGGGATACACTGTCACCCAGTTAATTCGAACTCATAGTGACCCTATGGGACAGAGCTGAACTGCCCCATAGTGTTTTCAAGGTTGTAAATCTTTATGGAAGCACACTGCCTCATCTTTCTTCCATGGAGCAGCCAGTGGGTCTGAACAACCAACTTTTTGGTTTGCAGCTGAATGCTTTAACCACTATGCAACCAAAGATACCGGAAAGAGACAAATAGCTTGAGAGGGAAGATGCAGTGGAAATAAAACCCCAACCTTCTTCAACTTCTACCCACTCATCTTTTTCCTGTACCTACTGTTGGCTGATCTCATTCAAAGGGCAAGAGATACCATTAAAGAAGTTCATAAATGTCAGCCTCTGGAAATATGGAGCAGAGTAGACCTGGCAGGGAAATACAGAATGTCAAAAATATAAAGAGAATTAAATTCAAAAATAAATTAATTTATAAAATGACTTTTCTATGTTAAACATAAAAGTCTATATTAAAAATGTGTATAATTAATTGATTCATTCAGCAAATCTCTAGTGTACACTTACTATAAGTCTTAAGGAGCTCTGGTGGCATAGTATCAAGGCATTTGACTGCTAACCAGAAGGTTGGTGGTTCAAACCTACCAGCCACTCTGCAGAAGCAAGACTGGGCAATCTACTTCCATAAAGATTTACAGTCTTGGAAACCCAAAGGGGGGTCACTGTGAGTCAGAATTGACTCCAGGGCAGTAAATTTGGTTTTTGGACTATAAGTCTTGCTCTGTGTTCAAACTAAAAACTCATTGCCATTGAGTCGATTCCAACTCATAGCGACCCCTCCTTGGGTTTCTGGGGTTATATCTCTACAGAAGTAGATTGCCCAGTCTTCCTTCCACAGAATGTCTGATGGGTTTGAACCACCAGCCTTCTGGTTAGAAGTCAAATGCCTTAGATATTACAGCACCAATGTTCCCTGCTCTGTGCTAGGCATTAAGTAATGTGATTCAGTTTGACTCTTTCTCAAGGGTATTATCATTTTATTGGAAAGATAGGTATGAAAAATCAACAATTATATCATCATGCTACAAAAGAGAAAATCAAATGGGGCCATGGAGACTGAGACAAGGAGCAGAACTAAGAGATTTCCAGAGGAAATACAACATGAGCTAACTCTTAAGAAAGAATAAGAATTAGACAAGTGGAGAATAGGAAAACAGGAAAAATGATGATGCAGATAAATAGAATAAAATGTGCATGGATACAGGAACTGGAGGAAGCTTTACATTGGGAAATCTGCTAAGTATTCAGTTTGAGTGAAAGAAAGAAAGAACTTTGGGATGTACAATCCTGAGCCTGGTAGACAAAGACTGGTCTGAATCACTGGGGTGCTTTATTTGATGTGTAAGGAGTTTGACTTTTATCCTAAGTTGGATGCAGAAGCAAGGAAGAACTTTAAGCAAGGAAAAGGCCTGAAGAGATTTGCCTTTGAGTGATATGATTATGGAAAGTATGTGGAAAATTCATGGGAAGAACATGAAACGAGAGCAGGAGGTCAATTAGTAGTTGAGTGCAAACCCTTTGTACCACCCAGGGGTTTAGATAAAAAACAACAGCTTGAAATGAAGAATAACAATGAAAATAGTTCAACAGGTAGATAAATAGAAACTAGAGACCAAATGACTGTCAGCAATGACCATAAAGCCTGATGCTCAAATTTCTGTTTTGTACACTCGGATAAAATATAATGTCATTGACCACATGGAAAAACAAAGAAGAAGGAGGAAATGTAGCAGATTTAAGTGTGGAATGTTTAAGTGGCAGTACCTGTGAGGTACACTAGAAGAAGGAAAAGAAGTATGCACTAAAACAAAGATAATCTTTACACGATATTATAAACATTTAGATCAACTTTCATATAATCAATTATTATTATAGTGAAATTACAGCTACTCAATATGGGCTTCTTTAATATAATCAAATATAAGAGAATTTAGAGAACTAAGGTGATTTACTTTTGTTCCTTTTTGCAGAAAAAGAATAAGTAAAATCAATGTACCACTCATACATGTATTCATTATATCTTCAAGAGACTAATATGTTGGTAGTGAAGAATTTAATTTGATATTTCTTTTTGATATTTTAGATACATGTTATAATTTTTTTCAATTTTCTGTATCTTTTCATAAAGGTGTTTGAGACAATAGTAATAACATTGTTTATTTAGAAAAAAATCAATTCAGGTAAATAGCTATTCAATAAAGGGTTATAAAAACATGGCTTAATTAAATTGCCTTTTGTTTCAAATGTTTTGTGTCCATGTAGATAGCACTTCTAGAACACTTAGACTTGCTATGTATAAAAATTAATATTTTTTAATGTTATAATTATATTTTCATGAACCAGAAGCAATCATAATTGTACTATTTTTTTTCTTGTGTATATCTATCTCTGTGCAGTACATGCTGTGTTAATATACCAAACAATGAAAAATTTTGATATCATTTGAAAAATTCAAACACAAATACATTGATATCAATTTCTTATTCAATAATTAATTGTAACATATTATAACCCTAAAGCTCTACTGCTACCTCAAATTATCCCTCATTTTTCAGCTGCCATCAAGTTCACCTCCTTTGTGGAGCTGTCCTTGTTCTTAGGGAATTCACTGAATACTTGTTTCCAAACTCCTGTAGAATATGCTGTATACCATAAATGTGTGATCTTCACTAGTTGCTTCAAGTATTGTCTTAATCTTAAATCAAAGCAGATAGCAATTTCCTTCAGGTTAGGGGCTCTCCCTTTGAAATGCATAGTTTTCCCTAGCAACCATGCTCACTAACCACCAAACTCACTAAACCAAACTCACTGCCATCGAGTAGATTCTGACTCAAGCAACCTCTCCTTGGGTTTCTGGGGCAGTATCACTACAGAGGTAGATTGCTCAGTCATCTTTCTGAGGAGTGGCTGAAGGATTTGAACCACCTGCCTTCAGCACTATGCCACCAGAGACATCATGAATTACCCTGAGAATTTTGCCATGCACAGTGCTTCCTTGATCTGAGATTATTTTTCTGTTTTTTTAAAAATTATGATTTTAATTTTATGTTCCATTTTTAAATTATCTG
>NW_006921674.1:4600270-4601885 GCF_000298275.1 Orycteropus afer afer | reverse complement strand
CCACCAGCCACTCCTCAGAAGGAAGACTGGATAATCTACTTCTGCAGAGATACCACCTCAGAAACCCAAGGAGGGGTCACTATGAGTTGGATTCGACTCCATGGCAGTGAGTTGTTTGTTTTGTTTTTTAAACCTCTGAATTATGATTGAAATGCATGGCATGACTCTAATACATGCATGTGGAAATAATTTAAAAAGTAAGTAAAAGTAACTCTTTTATTGGCCGGGAGCAGCAGCAGATAAGGACATCAGCTGGAACAGGTCAGGAGGATGGGGGACAGCCCCCAGGTGGCAGGGAGCAGCTGCAGACAAAGCCAACAGGAATAGGTAGGGGGAAGCCCAGACAGTGAACTGAGCAGTTGGAACAGCTAAGGGAGACAAACTTGTCTGTTTGTCGTGCTGTTGTGGCTTGCATGTTGCTGTGAGTCAGAAGGCTGTGCCAGCAGGGATGCCCATGGTGGCCTGGTTTTGGTGGAGCTTCCAGACTGAGAAAGAGTTGGAAGAAGGAAGAGATCATTCACTTCTCAAAGAACTGGCCAGTGAAAGCCTTATGAATAGTGCTGAAACACTGTCTGATATATTACTGGCAACTTTTATGAATAGCCCTGAAACATTGTCTGATACAGTGCCAGAAGATGAGCCCCTCAGGTCGGAAGGCACTCAAAATATGACTGGGAAAGAGCTGCATCTTCAAAGTAGAGCCTACCTTAATGATATGGTTGGGGCCTCCATTTGCTGACGTAGCACACCTGAAGATGAGAAGAAACATCCACTGATAATCAGAACATGGAATGTATGAAGTATGAATCTAGGAAAATTGTATGTTGTCAAAAATGAAATGGAACACATAAAGATTGATATCCTAGGTATTAGTGAGTTGAAATGGACCAGTTGTGGCAATTTTGAATCAGATAACCATATGATCTACTATGCCGGAAATGACAAATTGAAGAGGAATGGCGTGGCATTCATCATCACAAAGAATGTTTCAAGATCTATCCTGAAGTACAATGCTGTCACTGATAGAATAGTATCCATGTGCCTACAAGGAAAGCCAGTTAATACTACTATTATTCACATTCATGCACCAACCACCAAAACGTCTGCATTCTGAAATTGATCAAACATGCAATCAAGATGTGCTGATAAATACTGGTGACTGGAATGCAAAAGTTGGAAACAAGAAGAATCACCAGTAGTTGGAAATTTTTGGCCTTGCAGATAAAAATGATGCCAGAGATTGCATGATAACATTTTGCAAGACTTATTCATTGCAAATACCTGTTTTTCAACAACAAAAACAGTGGTTATACAGGCAGACTTCACAAAATGTAGTACACCTGAATGAATTGACTACATCTGTGGCAAGAAGCGATGGAGAAGCTCAATATCTTCAGCCAAAAGAAGGCCAGGATCTGACTGTTCAACAGATCATCAACTGCTCATATGCAAGTTCGAGTTGAAGCTGAAAATAATTAGAACAATCCACAGAAGCAAAATATAACCTTGATTATATCCCTCCTGAATTTAGACACCATTTAAAGAATAGATTTGATCCACTGAACACAAATGACCAAAAACCAGAATTATGGGATGACATCAAGAACATCATCCA
>NW_006921674.1:4571722-4573808 GCF_000298275.1 Orycteropus afer afer | reverse complement strand
TTTTTTTTTCTTGAAATCTTACCACATTATTTTAGAGAAAAAATATTCTCCTCCAAATTATCAAACCTTAAGTTTTTCTTTTTTCAATTTTCAGAATGCTTGATGGATTTTCTTTTGTTTTATTTTATTATATTCCCATTTGACCACATTGCACCCTCCCTATGACTTCAATTTTCCCTCCTTCTGATTTCTGCTTGTTTTTTGGCAATCTGTGAACCTGTGCGTGAAACAATGGAGCATCCTGAATAAATCCCTGTAAGGAACTGCTAATCAACCAGGCCTCCAGGCAGCTGCAAGGACACTGAACAGTAAACCAACTCTTTGCTACAACAGGGGCTGGGAGACATTTAGCCTTTTCAGAAGTAGAAAGCAGAGAGTAGAAAAGGTTTCCCCTGTGACCATGAGAAGGGATGACAACTTGGTGAACCAACTAGTCCCTGTATCAACCATCATTATGGATTGTTGCTGCTTGCAGCACTCCAGCAGTTGGATATGAGACCTAGACATAAGAAAATAACATCTAAACGGACCTATCAGCCAGGGGGAAGGTATTTAGAACTCTCAAACCAGAGGGCTTCTATGGAAATAAAACTGAGATGGAGGCCAATACACAGATTGATAAAAATAAGATGATGTAAGCAGATTTCTCTAACCACTTTTTATTTTCTGCAGTATCCCAGCATTTTCATATTAGCTTACACACACACACACACACACACACACACACGTATATAATGCACTGAGATAAGATAAATGCTTCTGATGACTAAAAGAAAATAACAACTGAGAATTGATTATTAGATTTTGCATTGGTGGACATCATCTACAGCCTGAAAGAGCCGTTTGCCATAATGGTAGGGGGAAAGCCCCACTGGAATAGGCTTAACAGAAAATGGGAGAAGAGAAATTTAAATAAATAAACAAATATTTTTGGCATCTCTTTTGAGGATTTTAGCACTGGATTAGAGATAGAAATTGGAGGGCATGCAGAGCTAACAAAGAGCATGTTATTATTATTTTAATGGAAGAAACAAGCAGCATTTGTAGAAGTTGTGGGAAAGAGAAAAACTGGTGAAGCAGATCAAAGAAGGGATAATTCCTGGAACAATGTTCCCAAGCAAAGAATTTATGGGAAATAATACAAAATCTTAGACTGACTAGGAAGAAAGATCTGGGATTCTACTTCTGAAAATTAGCCAACAAAAACTCTGTGGATCACAGAATATAGTCTGAGACTTGGCTCACTTGCTTTGAATGCATCATTGGGAGATACCAATCTGTGGAGAGGACACCATGTTTGCTAAAGTGGAAGGGCAGCAAGAGGGACCTCCAATGAAATGGATTGATGCACCGCCACAATAATGGACTCCAACATTCCAGTGATCATGAAAAGTGAGCAATATGTCATTCTATCATACGTTGGCTAGCCATGAGTCAGCACCAACTCCACTGCAACTGACAACAGCAACAATGTAAAAGTGGAGACAATGGTCTCTGAAGTTCAAGGAGTTCATCTAGTGTAAGAGTGAGGGAGGCAAAATGAATGAGTACAGATCATGGCTGTTGGTAGATACGGTAGTGAGAGCTTGAGGAAGTTATCTTCTATCTTTCTATTTTCATAGTGAAATAAAATACAGGCTCTTTGGCTGAGAGCAGTAATGGAAGTATCAGAGGTTTTAGAAGAGAAAGGTTACACAACAGTCATCTAGGAAAGTGTATGAGTGAATGAAAAATGAAATGTAGCCTGACTGCTGGGCAGTAGTAAGGGATCCCTTAAAGTCCATGGTCATGAACCCCTGTGGTTGTGGTGCTGTTGTTCTCCAGCTATATTCAGTATAACTGCAGCATGCAATAGGTAGAGAACTAGGCTTAGCCAGGATTAGAATTTTGCTAAAATTTACAATGAAGGAAGAAAAGGGCTAGAGACTCAGAGGTGTATGGAAAATGAGAAGACAAATTATTCCATTCACAACAAAATTCAAGGGAGCAATGGTTTTATATTTTTGCAGATTCATAGTGACTTTCAACCTACAGAGTGATTTTTTTTTTTTTTTTTTTTGAAAAGCTAGGGAAGAAGCAACACGAT
>NW_006921674.1:4569647-4571622 GCF_000298275.1 Orycteropus afer afer | reverse complement strand
TGAAAAGCTAGGGAAGAAGCAACACGATAAATGGAAAAGGGAGATGATGAAAGGAACGAAATGAGGAATACTAGAGTTATTATAAAGTAGCTCCATCTAGAGAGTGATGACTTTATGAATGACAACCATCCCTCTGTTGTTCCCACTTCTTTTATTCTACTTTGGAAAACTACTTTTTCTGTAGCTCAAATACCACTTTCTCAGATGGCATATTTAGCTGTCAACAAAGGTCAACTTTTTAATTGAAATAATCAACATTTATGTCTCTTCTATAAAAATATTGTTGAAGGTACCTACATAAAATGTGAAAATAGAATCTTTCAATAAGATATGCATGTGGCCACAAGTTCAAAAGTTCAATCCCACCATGCTGCTAAAATTTAAAAGACAGGAAAACAGTTAAGTGCCATTCATCAGTCATTCAAATTGGGTACACTTAATGGAATTATGACAAAAGCGAATGTTCTTTTCTTTTCAGGAGCGTTGCCATGTTAAATTGTGGAGACTTGTTAATGATATTCTACTCTTGTCATTCACTTCAGTAAATTTTACAATAAGCATTAGAATATGATTATGTCTAATATGATATTTTTTTTTGCTTCCAGCCCCATGTCAAGCCAGACACACATCTGACTTCAGTGCTGTGACTATTTGTCACAAATCTTAATCTCTTGATGTTGCAGATGCCTTTGAGCTAGTTCAAGATCCTTCCTATTACCTCCAGTGGCTGGCTAAAACACTAAGGTTTGTAAATAAAACTGCATGGACTAATTTGGAAACACGAATATTGTTTCTACTTACAAACTGGGAAGAGAAGCCTTGGCAGGGAGCCACATCCTTTCCTGGCATTACTTATACGACCTTTAATGCACTTCATCTGAGTATGAATCATTGTTTCTGAGAATTGGAGTTCTTGCAGGGTGGTCACCTTGTTGGAAGAGAACAGACGATGTAATTCCTTAGTCACAAGTCTATGATCTCAGTATTGGCTATAAAGTTGATAGAGGAAAAGATTCAATAAAAATAGAATAACTGAAAACTTATTGAGGTGACAAACATTTCCTGTTTAAACAAAGGGAAACTACTCTAACATGAAACATAAGATTCATTTTTGTTGTAGTGCCTTCTCCATAAACAATGAGAAGAAAAAAAAAAAAAGAATTTCAAACTATCAGTTTCCTTCTAGCTTTCAGAATACCTTTCTCTGATGGCTATGAGGTCAGGTATACTTCTGCTTGCACCTGATTATGTAAGTGTTAGACTCTAGGACCTTATCTGTCAGTGTTGCTCTAGCTGAATAAAAGAAGAGGAAGGAAGGAAATGGAAGTGATGATGAATATTTAATAATGCTTTTAATCAGTCCCACCAAATAAACATTTCTTGTGTTGCTTTGCAAATGAGATTCCCCTATCACAGGAGCTTGCAGATGGTAATTTTTGTTTTCCCCAGTGAAAATCTTGGTTTGACTGGCAAATGATTTTATAATCATTAATGAATTTTAATGACTGGCAACTTAAACTAAGAAAAACTAATTTCGAAAAGTGTGTGTGTGTTTGTGTGTGTGTGTGTGTGTGAAGTTACTACTAAGATGTCCATATTGTCCTGACTATTCACTTATTGTTGTTGTTATGTGCCATCGATTTGGACCCGACTCATATTACAGGCTTAATATTTTACATTTTGATGCCTAGTGAATAGGGTCCCTTACACATCTCCCAGCCATTTTAATAGGCATATTTAGTAGTTGTGGGAATCAGTAACATTACCCAACCTTCCTTCCAAAGAGTGGCTGGTGGGTTTGAACTGCCAGCCTTCTGGTTAGCAGCCAAATGCCTTAGGCACTATGCCACCAGAGCTCCTGGAACCATAGAGCACAAGCCATAAAGATCCTTCCAGATCACTGTTCTTAGGAATGTTAATGAGTTCGCCATGACTTGAGATGACTAGATTTTCTGAAAGAGAGACCACTTCAGTG
>NW_006921674.1:4550630-4569357 GCF_000298275.1 Orycteropus afer afer | reverse complement strand
TCACCAGCCACTCCTCGGAAGGAAGATGGGGCAATCTACTTCCATAGTGATACTGCCTTGGAAACCCAAGGAGGGGTAGCTATGAGTCGGGTCTAACTCGACGGCATATAACAACAACAATTTGTTCTCAAGGTGACCTATTACTATTCTTGTATTCCTTCAGGGATTGTTCTCCAACTGGAGAGTGAAATTTTCTTCAAAATGCAGTTAATTAGATTCTTTAGGATCTCTAGAAAAGCACAGAAATGATTTTTGTGTTGTTTTGCTATGTGGTGTGTGTGTGCACATGCATGTGTGGGTGTGTTAAATGAGTGATTCATTCCAAAGAGGTTCTTTTTGCTCTAATTTTCATGGTTAACTTGTGTTATCTAGAAGAAATGAACTCTGCATATAAAAAGAGAAACGGTGAGAGAAAAAATAACTCTTAAGTTCATGTCCCCATGGACTTCCTTCACAGGCACCTGTGACTTACTTTTAACTTGAGATAACTTTTGAAAACGAGTGCTAATGGTGGTGGTAGTGATGTTTATACTTATAAATCAAATACAACTTATCACAAACATGTCTTGTCTATCAACAGATATTTTAAATCTCAGGTATAGATACAACTTTTCCTAAACTATAGTGTTTGAACCTAAAGTCTACCACAAAGATTTTAGGCAGTATTTTGGGCTTTGTACTGGAGTTTTGCCTGAGGTGTGCTAAACTGCAACTTCCTGTGCATTATTATGGATTGCAAATCTTTCTGGGAGGCATTCTGTAGACCAGATTGGTAAAGATAGGCAGGGATAAATCTATTGGAGAATAATTCTAAATCTTTTCCAATATCCATGTTCCTCTTAAATCTCCTGCAATCTTCTCAACCTTCTAGATTCATTTTCCAGAACTTTTCTGATGAGTTTTGATTAGAAAGCTTAAAAAAAAAAAAAAAACAAGCCCAGAGGTTTTCTTCAGAGAATCACTACATTTACTGTTCTACCCTGAAAGTGTTTACCTATAGAAATAGCCACAGGTTCACCCCCAAGTTAGTTCCACCTTTCACCTCAATCAAGGAAAAGCCATCTGTTATGGAATAATCCAAAATCCATACTCCACAGAGAGATATTGCCTTGCTTTTTTGTGTTGTTCAAAGAGATCTGAAATTTTATAGTTTCCATAGTTAAGAATTTGGAAGATGATCACATTTTTCCTCTGTCCTGAAACTTAAAAAGCAAAAACAAAAACCCTAATTTGTCAGAGATTGAAGAAAAGTAAGTTTCTTTTTCTCTGTTTTAAAAAAGATACTCTATTATACTATTAGATTTTTTTTTTTTTTTTAAATTGACAAACCTAAAAGAAAGAGGCCAATAGACAAAGAATTCTGGTTCCAGAAGGACAATGTCTAACTAAGGCTACTGAAAAGAGATTTATTCCTAAACAGAAGTTTAAAAATAGTAAGAATTAATAAGTATAGGAGAATAACTTTTTTAAAGTCTAGCCATTTCTTTTTAATTTTTATAAGCAGATAGTTATAAAATTGCTCTTGTTAGCTTCTATAGAGACAGCTCCCAACTCATGGTAACCACATGCACAAACAGAAGGAAACAGCCCAGTGCTGTGCCACCTCCATGATCATTGCTCAGATGTTTGTCATCCATAAGGTTTTCTTGGCTGATTTTCAGAAGGAGAACACCAAACCTTTCTTCCTACTCTTTCTTAGTCTGGAAGCTCTGCTGAAACCTGTTCTGCATCTTTGCAACATGCATTCATCCACTGACAGATGGGTAGTGGCTTGCTTAAGGGCATTGGCCAGAATCCTACCTGAATCTCCTGTGTGGAAGGTGAGGATTCTATCACTCACGCACCACTGCTTTGAGTTACAAAGTAGAAACTGTGAATTTGAGAATACAAATTGGTGCCCAACAGCTCATTTTCTAAATTAATCTTTTGCCCCTTAACGTGAAATTAAAATCTAGGAGTATTTTTGAACTATTATTTATAAGTGAAAACATTCCTCTTTAGTTCTATAGCTCCTTTAAGAGAATGGGTATTCATAAGAGACATCACTAGTACCAGCTTTTATTTTAACCCTTCCCTTCAATGCATTATTTTAAATTAATGAGGGAAGCCAAAGTGGTGATAAGAAGAAAGACACCTGGATACGTAAACTGATAAACTTTCACAGTAACTTTGAAGCTAATGATTTTTGCACAGGAATGGGAAATTTCTCTTGTATTTCTGTTCAAAGGATAACACATTTTCCCCATATTTTTATTATATCATTTATTGAAATAGCCAGTATTACATGGTTTAATTTCTTATAGTTCCAGATTTTATTCTCATTATAGATCATTAAAAATATTTTCAACTGACCACTGTTTAGTCTAAATTCTTTATTCCAACTAAATATATATACATTGTGAATGGATTCTCTACTCATAATCCTCAGAAAGTGAAAGACTTGTATATTTGGATAGCATCTTACTTGGTGCAGACTTTCTGTGCAAACCGCACAGCAGGGAGATGCTACAGCTTTGTGCTCAAAAGCACATTTTCAAGGAGCAGACCTTTATTAACCTTTGCATGACTCAGTTTCCTTAGCTCTAAAATCATATAAACCTAGTACTTACAAAGCATTTGTGATGATGATATGAAATCATATATGTAAAGTGCTTAAAGCCTATAGTGAGTGCTTAATAACTTGCACTTATCATTAACAACAATAAGATAATTATAGATACATTGCTTAGAAATCTGTAGTGAAACACTATGGATTGTTTTGGCGTGTTGCGCCTAGAAAGATAGAGCTCTTAGGTATTGATTTATTCAACAAATATTTATTATGTGTCAGACACCATACTCCATGCTGGGAGTATAAATAACTGTGATATAATTTGATTGTTTTAAAAGAGACATGTAAAACCTACTCTGGGAGCACTAAGGGAGGATTAATTAATTCTGTCTAGAAAAGTCACAGACGACTTCACAGAGGGAAGAGACTTTGGAATTAGGTCTCCAAAGCTGTTCAGGGATTACCTAGGGAAACAAGGAGGGGAAGATGAAAAGAGATTTCCAGGCAGAAGGTGTAGTGTGAGCAAGATCATGAAGCACACAAGTGCATAGCTGTAAGGAAATAATGGATAAATAATTTTTCTTGAAGTGCCTTGGTGGCACAATGGTTAAATACTTGGCTGTGAATCAGAGGGTTATTATTCAAACCTGTTAGAAGTCCAAGGAAGAAAATCCCTGGCAATCTGCTCCCATAATGATAATAACCTAGAAAAGTCTGTGGGGGAGTAGTATTCTGTTATATCGGATCACTGTGAGTTGGAATTGACTTAAAGGCAACCACAACAACAGTTTTTTTTTTTTTCTTTTTTCCACTGACTGTATAGCAGAGTATGGAGGGAGAATTATGAGCATTGAATCTAGAAAAATCAGTTGAGGGTAACTTATGAAAGATTCTTAAATTCTTGCAAAAGAGTTTGGGATTGTACTGAAGATATTCGGAAGCTAATTGAGAGTTAGTTCTATGTAGTCCTTTCTACTGTTCAATTATTTGCTAATTTATTCATTCATTTGACTAATATTTTTTGAACAATGACTAAGTGCCAGTCCCGTTCTACACACTGCAGATAGAACAGTAAGCAAGAAACAAAAACCTTGCATTCACTGCGGGATAGCAGATGATAAATAAAATAAGTAAAATATTAGATAACAGTAAGTGCTAAAGGGAGAAATAAGTCCAGGAAGAGAGACAGAGGCTGCTGAAAGTCAATTGCAATTTTAAATATGATGCTCAATGAAGACCTTGCTTAGAAGGTGGTGTTTGAGCCATAACTTGAAGGAAGAAGGTAGTAAATGATGGGAATTTCTAGAAAGAACAAGTGAAAAGGGCCTGAAGTAGACGTGTGCCTTACATGATCAAGGAGCAGCAAGGATACCAATTCTGTTGGAGCAAAGAAATAATTAAAAAGTAAGGCATAATGAAGTGAGGAGTGAAGACCACTAAATAATTTTCGGGCCATTTTTAAGATTTGATTTTAGTCTGAGCAGATATTGACATGATCTGACTTTTTCTTTAAAAAAGATCATTCTGCCATCAGTGCAGAGAATAAGCAGGGGTGAAGGGCAGGGAAAGGTAGAATTAGGAGCATAATTAAGAGATTGCTAAAATAATAAGGCAATAGAGAATAATGGCTTGGACCAGAGTAGTAGCAGTAGAAAAAGTGAGAAGAGGAAGTGTTCCAGTAATAGTTTAGGTTAAGAGCCAATGGGTTTTTCTTGTTGAATTGAATGTGAGTTGCTGGAGAAAGTGTCAATGTTGACTCTAATGTTTTAAGCCCCTCACATCTGGCTTCATCTGCCCTTGCTTCTGTCTTTTCTACAGACTCTTGAACTCCAATTTACTTTCTTCCTTTAAGTTTTTGCCACCAGTCTTTTATGGTATTTGATCAACTGTTTTTCTTAAGACTAGCTCTGAGAAAGACATAGTCTTTCTGGCTCCCTCTATTCACAGCGTTAAGAACAACATTTTGGGTGTTTTACTGATAATTAATACATGAAAATAAGTGATATAATACAAGTAAAACAGAGGATGACTGAAGTTCACAAATTACTTACAGTAATAATACTTCATTAACTGTATTTCATTTTCTCCTAGAAGGTAAATGGAGATATTGTTAGGGATTCTGTACTTTTCTTCCCCTTGAAATGGAATTCTTGAATCCCTCTCTTAGTAAAAGTCATATATCTCTATTTCAAGAAGATAGTTTTCTCTCCTCATGAGGATGCAATCCTGGGAGAATAAAAGATACACCTCTATTTACCAAGGAACATGTCAATCTATGTGGACTTTAACTTGGTAACAACCAAGGGTAGATCCATGTTTTATAATTCCTGAAGCTCATACAGTTTCGGGGTGTTTTTTAAAAAAATAATCCACAATTAAGAATACAAATTGCTAGAGCTTTCCTCAGGTGCCTTGGAAGATACCTGTACAAGTGAGAATCAAAACTTCAAATTTCAGTATTCACAAAGCAAATCTGAATCTGGTAATATCTTTTCACCACTAATCACTTCACTAGGAATAACCTCATTTGGGCACTGTTCCATGGATACACAAACTGGGGCAGGAGAATCCTCTGATTTTACCTTTCACTGGGGAAAAAAGACTCCAGATATGAACGCATTCCAGAGACCCTTTCATTAAGCCTTTAATAGGACAAAGACAAAAAAGATAATTATCCAGATGAGGAAAACCATCAGCACGCACACAATACAGACACCACTGGAATCTGCTGACTCAAAGTCATGGAGTATATTACATGATAGAAAACAAAGGAAATAATCACAAAATCACGATTCATGGCAGGCCAACCCATCACTGTGGCACATGAGACTATGTTTTGTTGTAGGTGATGTCAAGTGGGCTCTGACTCATAGTGACCCTTTGTACAACAGAATAAAACACTGCTGGCCCTACACCATCCTTGCAATACTTGCTATGTTTGAGCCCATTGCTGAAGCCTCTATATCAATTCATCTTATTGAGGGTCTTCCCATTTTTCACTGACTTTAAACTTTACTGAGGATGATATTCTTCTCCAGGGCATGGTCCTGTCTGACCAGATGACCAAAGGAGGTGAGATGAAATCTGGCCATTCTCACATCTAAAGAACATTCTGGTTGTATTTCTTCCAGGAAAAAAAAAAATGTTCTTTCTTCTAGAAGTCCATGGAATTTTCAGTATTCTTTGCTACCACCACAAGTCAAAGGCATCAACTTTTCTTTGGTCTTCCTTATTCATTGTCCAGCTTTCACATACCTATGAGGTGATTGAAAATACTGTGGCTTGGGTTAGGCACACCTTAGTCTTCAAAATGGCATTGTTGCTCCTTAACACTTTAACAAGGTCTTTTGTAGCAGATTTACCCAGTGCAATATGACATCTGATTTCTTGACTACCATTTATTGTGATGTTGCTTATCAGCCTAGTTGTGAGGATTTTTGTTTTGTTTATGTTGAGGTTTAATCCACAGTGAAGAATGTAGTTTTTGATCTTCACCAGTATGTACTTTAAGTCATCTTTACTTTCTTCAAGAAAAGTTGTGTCATCTGCATATCACAGGTTGTGGATGTTAATTAGTCTTCCTCCAGGCTTGATGCCACATTCTTCTTCATAAAGTCCAGCTTCTTGGATTATTTGCTCAGCCTGTAAATTGAATATGTACAGTTAAAGGATAGAACCCTGATGCATGACCTTTCTTATGTTAAACCATGCAGGATCCCCTTGTTCAGTACAAAGGACCTCTTGGTCTATGTACAAGTTCCTCAAGAGCATAATTAAGTGTTCTGGAATCCCCATTCTTCACAATGTTTTCCATAATTTGTTATGATCCACACAGTCAAATGTTTTTGCATTGTTAGTAAAACACAGGTAAACATCCTTTTGGTATTTGCTTTCAGCCAAGATCCATGTGACATCAGCAATAATATCTCTTGTTCCACATCCTCTTCTGAGTCCAGCTTGAATTTCCGAAAGTTCCCTGTCAATACACTGTTGCAACTGTTTTTGAATTATCTTCAGTAAAATTTCACTTGCATGTGATATTAATGATGTTGTTTGATAATTTCCACATTCTGTTGGGTCACCTTTATTTGGAATGGGCACAGATAAGGATCTCTTCCAGTTGTTTGTCCAGGTAGTTGTCATCCAAATTTCTTGGCATAAATGAGTAAGCGCCTCCAGTGCTGCATCCATTTCTTGAACCATCTCAATGGGTATTACATAAATTCCTGAACCTTGATTTTCCCAGATTCCTTTAATGCACATTGGACGTCATGCTTCACTCCCATTTGTTCCTGATCATGTGTTACCTCATGAAATAGTTGAACATTGACCAATTCTTTTTGGTCCAGTGACTCTGTGTATTCCTCCCATCTTTTGATGCTTCCTGCATCATTCAATATTTTGCCTATAGCATCCCTCGATATTTCAGTTAAAGGCTTGAGTTTTTTCTTCAATACTTTCAGATTGAGAAATTCAATTCAGATTCAGATTGAGGAATGCCCTTTTGGTTTTCCAACTCCATGTCTTTTGACATTTCATTATAATACTTTAGTTTGTCTTTTCAAGCTGCCCTTTGAAATCTTGTGGGCAGCTCTTTTATTTCATCATTTCTTCCATTCACTTTAACTACTCTCTGCTTAAGAGAAAGTTTCAGACATTTTGGTCTTTTCTTCCTTGCCTATCTTTTTGGTGACCTTTTGCTTTCTTCATGTATGATACTCTTGATGTCTTCTCACAATTCATTTGGTCTTCAGCCATTTGATGTTCAATGCATCAAGTCTATTCTCTAAATTCAGGTTGGATATAATTAAGGTCAAATTTTGGCTCTCATGGACTTGTTTTAATTTTCTTCTACTTGAACTTGAACTTGCATATGAATAATAGATGGTCTGTTCCACAGTCAGCTCTTGGCCTTGTTTTGACCAATGACACTGAACTTCTCCATTGCCTCTTTCCACAGATGTAGTCAATTTTATTTCTACATATTCTATCTAGTGAAGTCCAGGTGTATAGCCACCATTTATGTTTTGGAAAAAAAAAAAGGTATTTGCAATGAATAAGTCGTTGGTTTTCAAAACTTTACCATGTGATCGCCAGCATCACATCTATCACCAATGCCATGTTTTCCAACTACCGATGACTCTTCTTTCTTTCCAACTTTTGCATTCCCACTATAGAAGTGGGGAAAGGACTTTGATTGGGATACATACATAATTGCAGGTTAAAGATGGTAACAGATATGTTCTTGGGCTCTATATGCTAGTAGGGATATGATTCATGATGATGTAGCCCTGAGTCATAGTTACCAGGATCCCAACTTTTCATTTAAATTAGATAACATGTGGCTATTTTTGGTAAATCATTAAGAACAGTCCCAGGCAAATTCCCAAGTTTTTTGTGTAACCTTAAGGGAAAACTGCCCATTCTTGAGCTTGCACTAAACTTCTAAGCATGGTTGGTTTAAACATTGCTGGTTTAATGGCCACTAAGCACTGAGGAAGTAACATAAAGAACTCAAGTGGCATCTGAACTTATATCAACATTCAAAATGGAATTAGGGCTCCCGCTGTAGACTACAGCCTTCTACAAACAAAGTCCTTTAGAATTTAAGCTCTACTATGTTCTCCTCCATGATTTAGAAAGAAAATTGTCATGCAGTGTTTGAATGTATTAGGACTAGAAGTTAGTTATCGGGATGATTCCTCAAAATCTGAAGCAATTCCTCCTGTACTTAAATAAACATCATTTTACATGGAATGTCTTCTAGAATGTCATATTTCCATGGAATAAAAATTATTTTCTTACATTCTCTTCAAATGGAAACTTGACATACATTTTTCAATTTTTTCCTGCTTTCTACTCTTAAACTTTTCACCTTTGCATGTATTAAATGGCCATCCAACCAAAACTCACTGCTGTTGACTCTGGTCTCACTCATAGCATCCCTTCTTTGGGTTTCCGAGGCTGTATCACTAAGGAAGTAGAATGCTCAACCTTCCTTCCAAGGAGTGGCTGGTGGGTTTGAACCACCAACCTTCTGCTTAGCAGTAAAATGCCTTAGGCACTATATATGTAGTAAATAGCCATAAACAAAACACTACATGAGAGATCCCATTTTATTTTCACTGAAATATCAAATTCTTTCTTTTTTTTACTCTCTCTCTCTCTCTCTCTCTCTCTTTCAATAGCGAACAGTCATAGACTGTATGTAACATAAGGAAACATAGGAGTGGATTAGTATCCCTAAAGCATCAGATACATTCTTGCATCCTATGAAGTGGTGACTCTTGGGGTGGTTGCAGACTTTTGTGGTCTTCATCAAGAAATACCACAGAGGTTCTTCATCTGTATGCACCACGGAAAAATATTTTTACCATTGATTTTCCTCCAGCATTGATCTACCACCTGACGCCATCAATAATGAGGTTTGTCGGCTGATTTTCTCAGACTGTCTGGAAAATATTTTTTTGCAGGCAGAAGAAGAGCTCACAGGAAAGCAAGAAGAAAGGTTGATAACTTCAACTTGAGAGTTTGCAACTGACCCATCAGCTACCTAGTCACTTCTGCAGTCCTTCTTCCTCTCTCTCTTTTTCACCTAACACTTTTTTCCTTGATAGAAAGTCTCCCATGGTCAGCATCCTGAGTATTGCAATTTCTCAGTTTGCATTGGAATATGCATTGGAATGCAAATTAAATGAGACAATTATCTGTGGCAAAATGATTTCTTGATGCTGGAAGAGTATTTCTCCTTTTACTTCTCTTAAAAATCTAAAGGCATCTAAAAAGCTGATTCAACTCAAGTACTTAATTCTGTAAACTATGCCACTTTAATTTATTGAAGTTTGCCCATGTTTGGGCCTAAGGGGAGATTTTTCTGGAACACATGTCTATTTCACTGTAGCAGAATGCTTCCCTTTACAAAGCAATAATATAGGGAAAAAAGTAGAAAGTCAGCATTCCCCCATCCCTTGTAAAATAAAACGAAAATGCAGAAACCATTCTGTCAAAGTCCTAATCCTGGACAAAATTATATACCAAAATTTGGAAGAGCACATTCTGGAAGACATGCATATATTGTTATACACGGACTTAACTAAGTATTGATCACTCTGAGTAGAACAAATGGAAACCGCCATTTTTCTGGAGTCAAAATATTGAATTATGAGAGATCAGGGTAAAACTTCTCACTGACAGGTTAAAATAAAATTATTTATGAAACAAAATTTTATGTATGATATATCTAGTTTTATTTTGTTTAAAAAAAAAAAAAACTCTTCTTTATTGCCTCCATACATGTTTTAAGAATTCTAACATTAGCCATGCCTTTTATTAAAAACATAGATTAGACATAAAGTATTCCTACTATTTCACCCTGTGGTTAGAAATATATATCACCATCTATTTTAATTAGTTTTACATATTAAAGTTGTATCAAAGGGTTTATTTATTTTGCTTTTCACATTCATTCTAACTTTTAGTTATAAATTTAGTGAAATATGTTTGAACTTTGTACTTTAATAAAATTCAGGTAATTTTATGTAGTGTACATTCACATTGCCCTATGTGCAAGTTGTCTCCTAGAGGCATACTAGCAGCTGTATGCTGTGACTCTGATATACCTAATCCAAAACCAAACTCACTGCCACTGAGTCAATTCCAACTCATTGTGACCCTATAAGACACAGTAGAACTGCTCCATAGGGTTTCCAAGATTGTAAATATTTACAGAAGCAGACTGCCTCATTTTTCTCCCATGAAGTGGAAGCTGGTGGGTTGGAATCGCTGACCTTTTAGATAGCAGCTGAATGTTTTTAATCACTATGCCACCAGAGCTCCTTCTGATGTACCCAGAAGGAGGATTAGTGAGCCATGCTGTTGTTTGTTAACTGCCATCAAGATGGCCCTGACTCATAGTGACCCCACACACAATGGAGTGAAATGCTACCCTGTCCTGCATCATCCCTGTGATTGGTTGCCGATCAGACCATTGTGACCCATAGGATTCTTGGTGGATGATTCTCAGAATTGATCTCAATGTCTTCCTTCCTAGTCTATGTTAGTCTGGAAGCTTTGCTGTGACCTGTTTGACATCTTAACAATATGCAATTCTCCACTGAAAAATGGGTAGTGGCTACACAAGAGGATTCCATGGTCTGTAATGAAGGGAATGCAGATCTCTCACATGGAAAATGAAGATTCTATCACTGAGCCACCACTCCACCCTGAGACTCAATCACAGGATAATCAAATACTCAATTACATTAACAACTATTATGTTGCTTTCTCCTATTTGACAAAATGTTTTCACCTCCTTACACTTGGTTTGCTTCCTGGGTCAGTGAAAGGTGGTTTTTAGTCTAGTTTGCTGGTTCCCCTTCTTCATTTTGATGCTAAAGTGTCCCAGGGCTTGGCCTTTTTTTCTCATCTCCAGCTGTTCTGGTTACATAGTGCTGACAAGAATATAGCACAAATGGGACAGCCTTAACAAACAGAAGTTTATTCTTACACTTTGGAGGTTTGCAGTCCAAGTTCAAAGTGCCAGGCTCTAGGGGCTGGGTGAAAGCCCCTCAACTTTGGGGTCCAGCTCTGCCTCCTGTTCTTGGTCCAATGGAGCTAGAGGTGTTTCTTCACTCAGACAGTTGCTGGCTGCTGAGGCTGAGAAGCCCCAAGTTTGACAAGTAAAAAGGCACAGTCCCGATGTTACCAAACCACACAGCAGGCCATTAACTTAAGTCCATTGTAAGTCCTAAGGTCAGCAGAGCATAGCAGGCCACTGAGCAATCACATGGCTACATGCAGGGTCCAAGTGTGCCTTAGGCTAGAAACCATTCCCAAGGCTTCTCCTTACATACAGGAAGGAGACCACATCCCAAAGGCAGCTACTCAGCTGCTTGTGGTAGATCCCACCATGGAGTTGTTTGCCAGTCACATCATGGGGAATAACTACCACCAGCTGCCCAGCCACTCAACGAGGCCCAGTCAAGTTGACACATAAACATAACCACCACACAGCCACATTCATGTTCTTGTAAGCCTCATTTAGTCTTTGCTTGTGTCATCCAGAGATAATATACCATCTGTATGCAGATAGGTGTCATATTATATCTCCTGTTCAGACTTTCCTAAACTCTAAACTCTAATATTCAACTGTTTATCCAACATCTCTACTTGAATATTTATTAAGAACCAAAAAAAATCTAACCTATTGCCACTAAGTCTATGCACAGTGATCCCAAGTGTTACGGAGTAGAACTGTTCTATGGGATTTTCTTGGCTATAATCTTCATGGGAGCAGACCACCACTCATTTCTTCTGTAGCATTTCTGGATGAGTTCAAGTCAACAAGCTTTAGTTGAGTAGTTAGCACAAACAGGGCCACCTAGGGATCTTGAATATTTATTGACATCTCAACTTAAAAGTGTCTTTAACTTACTTATTCCAGAGTTTTCTCCTAAATCTATTCATAGCCCTCCCATCCTTCTCATTGCTCAGACTGATATCTCAACCCATGGTTAATTCTTCTCTTTCTTTCATATATATATAATTCAATCTATCAGGGAATCCTGATTTTTCTTTTCTAGGTAGCCTCATAGCTAGTCTTCCTTGTCCTCTTATAGTCTCTTTCCAAAGCAGCACCCAGAATAATTCTTACAAAACCAGTGCTAATCTGTCACTCTTCTGCTCAAACTCTGCATGGTTTTACATTTAATTTCCTAGTATGAGCCAATAGCTGGCAAGACCCTATAGGATCTAGCCCCTGTACCTCTGTGACTTCATTCCTCCTTATGTTTTCCTCTGTAACTCAGTTCCAGCCTCACTGGTCACCCTGATGCCCCCTGCACAATAGCCATGCTCCAGCCTGAGAGCCTTGGCCCTGCTCATCCTTTTGTCTGCAGTGATTGACCCCTCAGTTATTTGAGTGGCTACACCCACACCTTCTTCATGTGTTGGCTTAAATGGCTCCTGCTCAAGGCATCTCTCAACCTTGAATACATGATTTACAATTGTAAGCTGTTTCCCACATTTTCTTTTCCTTATCCCCTATCCCACTATCATATTCACATTTGCTTTTATTTCATTGAATATACTAATATACTATATTTCATTTAACATTTATTATTTATTGTTACATTATTATTCATTCTTATGTTAGAATACAATCTTAAGGAAAGTGGTAATTTTTGTTTTGTTCATATTACTACTTATTTTCAGTAGTAGATGATTAATATATATTTGTTAAATGAACAGAATGGATACTTATAATCAAACAAAGACATTATTTCCATATGAAATTCCAGGAACTAACAGGGTAAACTGTGGGTGCATAGAAAAGTCTGTAAAATATTTTCCAAAAGACTGTAAAATGGAATAAAAAGTGAAAGAAAACAAAAACGAAAAGAAACAAATGGAAGCTAAGGTAAAATAACTGAAGGAGAGTTTTTAAAGGATAAGGTGGTTTGGAATCTTATGATAGAATAATCTAAAAATTGTATAAAATAATTTTAGGTCTGAAATGATTTTTTAAATATTTTAAGTATATTTACATACTAATATGTAATATGTAAGGAGCTCTGGTGGCACAGTGCCTGAGGCATTTGACTATTAACCAGAAAGTTGGCGGTTCAAACCTACCAGCCACTCTACAGGAGGAAAACTGCACAATCTACTTCCGTAAAGATTAACTGCCTCAGAAACCCAAAGGGGGTGGTTACGAGTTGGAATTGACTCAATGGCAATTTTTTTTTTTTTTTTTTTTTTAATGTAATATGTAAGACATTATACAAGGAGCTCTGGGCATACACTTGTTAAACTATCTAGCTGCTAACCAAATGATCAGTATTTTGAACCCACCAGCTGCTCTGGTCTACTTCCATAAAGACTGACAGCCTTGGAACCCAATGGGGGCTGCTAGGAGTAGGAATCAACTCCATGGCAGTGAGTTTGGCTTGATTTGAAGATGTTATATGCTGATATGTTAATCCATATATTTATATTGCTGTAATATCAATAATATATTTATAACTGTTAATATGTTGATATATTACACGCATATGATCTGTGTGATATAAAAACTGTCCTGCTCTTTTCTCCATTAAGGCTGTTGGCAAAGTGCAAATAAAGCCAGTGAAAAAACTCATAAAAGATGTTTTTCAAAGTTACCATATCCCTACTTCCTTGAAAGGGAGCTCTGGTAGCATAGTGCCTAAGGCACTTGACTGCTAACCAGAAGGCTGGCGGTTCAAACCCACCAGCCACTCTCGGAAGGAAGGCTGGGCAATGTTGGGGCTGACTCGACGGCAAATAACAACAAACAACAACAACTTCCTTGAAAATGACACTTCCTAGAGGCATTCTGTGATTTTTAAGTCTCAGTATACCTAGTACACATATTTTATACCTGCTCCCCTTGAGGAATGTGATCTCTTTCTTGTCTGAGTTCTTACTTGACACTGTTAGGGAAAAGGGGGAAATGTGTATAAGAGTGTAACTATGCTCTACAGGGTTTACATAACAATAACAACAACAACAATCTTTATAGGAGGAGATGGCCAGGTTTATCTCCCCCTGAGCAGCTGGATGGGTTTGAACGGCCAGCATTTCAGTTAACAGTTGAACTCTTAACCATTGTTCCATCGGGACTCCTTAGTGCTACCTTGGAGAATAAATGAGAGAAGGGTCAGCATACAAGACAGAAATGTAAGTTAAGCAAAAGACTGCATGTCCTGTGATATTTATCTTCAACATGGTGAGAAGTGCTATGAAAATCCATCAAGAGCTGTTTTCTTTTTTTAGAGAAAAATTCTGATGGTGTTAAATACCGTCCTTTTCTCCTCGTCCACTCTAATCATGTTTATTGTGCTTCTGACACCTTCTATTATCCTTTCCATAGCTCATTATTTTAGTAGAAATTGTGCTGCTCTCTTCACACTGAAAATGATATTGTTTCTGTGGTACCACCAGCAACTTTGTGTTCATTCATACACACACATTAAGGAATGGATTATCATTAATTATGCACTAAAATGTTCTTGGCAGCAGACTAAGTGACAAAACATTTGCTTTTGTCAGAGTTCTATTAGGTGAACCTAAGTTGAACCACGGAGAAATATGACACTTTTCTTTATTTTAATTTGTATCACAAGGTCAGGATCATGACAGTGACTATTTTGCACATTATTTTCTCTATCATTGTGATGATACTAATGGAATTCTTTTAACTAAACAGTTTTTATCAAGTCTACAACCTATTTATTGCATATTAAGAAGAAATTTCATGTTAGTGTTACTTAATCTACTGAAGGTTCAATTCAATAACAAAAATATGCTCTTCTGCAGAACATCATTGTTTAAAAGAGTTCAAATGATGCTATATTTTTACTGTTTACAGTTAATTCAAGCAGAAACGGGAACACATAAAGAACATTGTAACAATATGTCTATATAAGTTCCAATTATAGACCCAAGAAACACTTCATTAATAAATAGTTTAAGTCATAAGTTGCATCTAGGTGCAAAAGCGATTGGAAACAGAGTTTACTCCTAAATTTTACATAAAAAGATAAATTTTATAAGAAACTTTTCCAAAGGTAAATCCTATATTACTTTTCATGCTACTGTAGATTGCATTGTAATTTCTCTTTTTACTATTAACTCCAGATGGTAAGCAATTTCAAACAACTTCAACATAGTTTCTCATGTACACAGTAGAATGTCAGTAAGTGGTGCATTGTACCTACTATCTAGTTGCTAAATAAAAATTCCTTGAACTAAAAATAAATAAAGCATGAATATATTGTTTATTATGTCAATATTCAGTTTCAAATATTTGCTCTCAAAAAGGTCACATAAATAAGAGAAGGGGCTTGATTATTTAGCTCATTTCCATGACAGGCTATACTAAAACTGGTGAGGAAAGGCCTTATCAATTTATTCTCTGCTCATTCCATGTCTATAAAGTATCATTCTGTGTTCCAAAGGGGAAAAAAAAAGTACCTCTTATTTGAGATTGGTGTTCATTTATTGTTGATATTTTGCTTTGTTTTTAATGTATATCAATTAATTTAAAATTTTTTTAAAGAGTTAAAATTAACCAGACTTCCTGGAGCCTATAATAGAAATAAAACTGAGATAAAAAGTGACTCTGAGTACAGAATTCTTCCCAAACTCACTCTTTCTCTTGATTGGGTGGATATTATATAGATTTATTCATAGGTATCTACCAAAGTAATAATAAAACAAGAAATTTCTTTCTTACTTCAACTCAGCCACAATGAATCTCTTGAGCTTCTTTGTAGAGGCAGAATAGAAGAAGCTATAAACTACCTTTATAAAGAAATTCTAGCTTTAGCAATGCTGAGAATAGTCTGTCATACAAGACCTTCATCATAGTCAACTAAATAAATAACTTTAAAATTCCCAAATTATACACATGCACACGCACATAGACACATACCTTATACACACACACCTGCTACTTTAGGTGGATATATAGCAGGTTATAATGGATCTACATACATTGGTTAATATGATTTACTTCTCTGATAGAACATTTCTTTCACAAAGTAATATAAGAGGAGCTGCCAGACTTTCCATTAAAATAACAAGTTCAACATGTTAACATAGAAACAATCACTGATAAAGAAGCTATGTTGCAGGGATGAATTCTATTACAATAATAAATGACCTAGATTTTTATACTAGTTCAAATCTATGAAGGATCCTATTATCAATATTGGTTCTTATTGGGCATTTAAACTAAGGTGACGGGAAGTTGAAGTTGTTTGTGCCAAACTCCAAACTGGCCAAACGCAAAACAGTGTGCGTTTCTTCTTCAGAATCTGTGATACTACTTTATTTGTATTGCGCATATACCTCCACCTTCCAGTAGCCCCAAGATCTCTTAATACATCCTATCATATAGTATTCCCTCTGGTAGTCCAATTGGAAATCCTTTCCTCAGCAGCACAAGGGACTAGTAACATCTTCCCCTAGCCTAACCTTGCCACCCACATTAAATCAACAAATACCATACCTAAATCTCTTGCTGAAGAATCAAGCTTTATTATTACATGCATATGAATATTAGTGCTGCTATAATATTTATTTTTACAACATTTTAAATTACTTCATTTGGATATGAGAACAGTATTTTCTTAGGTTTTTACATGCCTTTCCCCAAATGCAGACTTTCAGCATTCCTCAAACTACATTGTAAGGCTAACATCTACAATAGTTGTATGGCAATATACTCTCTTTGTGTGACTGATTCCCATAGAAAATTATAAGTTCTTTTAGCAATAGTCTCCAGCTATAATTTTATACATGTTGAACTTGATTGCCTAACAAAAATTGAAATATTTTAAAACTTCTTCATTCTTCTTCCCATCAGACAGGTACAAACCCAAATAAACTTCATGGAGTTTTGCAAACCTTTCTCAAGTTTCCTGGAGGTCACATATGCATTATGAATATTCAGTTAATTAGTTACAGTATGGATTTGAAATTACAAGTTGCAACCTAGGTTGTGTGCGAAGCTTTGCTACACAGGCCCATCACCACAAACAATATACCACAAAAAGGATTCATGGAATCACATATGAAGATCATATGAATTAAATAACTGCTCTGATCTGAATAGTAACTACAACAAGCCTATCTTTTTCATTAAAAACATGAGTGTGATAGTTGGAGTTGTGTGTCAACTTGGCTGGACCACAATTCTGAGTGGTTTAAGCAGTTGTGATGTGGGTCATTCCCATGATGAGATCAGATGTATATGTTTTGAGCAACCAATCCATTAAAAGGGAGTTTCTCTAGGGCTGTGGCCTGCTTCCAATATGGACATGCTGGGAAAAGACACACTCTTCCATGGATTAGGATCCTATTGTGCTGCTTACAACTGTCCATGAATGGACCATCCATCATTCAGCGTGGTGATCTTGGATTTGTCATTTGTTGGAGTCAATAGCCAGTATACTGCCTGCCAACCCTGAGCTTGTCAGCACTTGCATCTGTGTGACAAGCCCCCAGCTTGATATTTGATCCAAGAACTTGGAACCTGCTAGCTTCTATAAGTGTGTGAGCCATTTTCCTAAGATAAATTTCTCTCTCTCCCGAAACCAGCTTTACTGGTTTTGTTTCTCCAGAGAACCCAGCCTAGCACAATGGACAAATGTAAGTCTGTTTTCATCCCACATTTCACATCAAGGCTCAGAAAATACTTCTTCTAATAATGAATGCCACTATTACAAAATTTATCTGAATAATAACAGTGTAATTATTGTAATATTTTCTTCTATGATGCTACTCTGCCCCCTAGGTTGCATTTCAGTTCTAGTTATAACATTTTTATGTATAGTATGCATTCACACAATTTTACCTCTGATATATATATATCTCATGTGTATGGAGAGCTGAGGAAATTACAGTGCATATTACTCCAAAGGACATCCTAGGAAGTGACTCATAGACATTTAAAAGAACTTTTATGAGAATGAACATTATTTTTGATATGTGTTTCTTACGTAACATTAAGAGCATGGCTATTCATTTCCTACTGTGTAATATTTTTCCAAGGATTTTCCTGATTTTAAACTGCACACCACCCATTTTTCATTGTTCATCTTTTACATGCATATGAGGCAACTGAAAACACCATGGTTTGGGTCAGGTGTATCTGAGTCTTCAAAGAGACATCTTTGCTCTTCAGCACTTTAAAGAAGTCTTTCATAGAAGATTTGCCCAGTGCACTATATCATTTGATTTCTTGACTGCTGCTTCCATGGGTGTTGATTGTGGACCCAAGAAATATGAAATCTTTGACGACTTCCAACTTTTCTCCATTTATCGTGATGGTGCTTATTGGTGTAGTTGTGATGATATTTGTTTTCTTTATGTTGAGATGTAATCTATACTGCAGTCTTTAATCTTCATCAGTAAGTGCTTCAAGTCATCTTCACTGTCAGCAAGTAGGGTTGTGTCATTTGCATATTGAAGTTGCTAATGAGTCTTCTTTCAATCCTGATGCCAGCTCAGAGTACAGACTGAATAATTATGGTGAAAATATACAACTCTGATGCTGCAGTGTAGTAAATTACTTTGTATGGCTTTTCTACCCATAAGTCATTGTAAACTCAGTGGTGGAATGAGCAACTGAGGAGCTCCTGATTGCTGAAG
>NW_006921674.1:4549382-4550440 GCF_000298275.1 Orycteropus afer afer | reverse complement strand
AGACACCGAGGGACCAGCACTGCTGGGAAAGAGACTGTGAGAGACTGTTGGCTGAGGGACAGTGGGCTGGGAGAGAGACTGAGCATTCTTCCTGAACTTGAGTTGTAGCCTGGTGCTTCCCTAATAAACCCCGTAATCTGTGAGTTCTGTGTGGTCACTGCAGTGAATTATCGAACCCAGGAGAGAGGTAGTGGGTGCTTTGGGAGGAATGGTTGGAGAAAGGGCTGGAGGGAGGCAGTATGTCTGGCCTGGCAGGAATAGGCCTTGGGTTACTGCTGATAATCCTGTCTTCCTCTTGTGGGGTTCTAGGAGGTCAGAATATGAGGCCTCCTTGCCGTTTTAGCAGATGCACACCCTTCCTGATTTTAAACCATGCAGTATCCCTTTTCTCTGTTTTAATGACAGTCTTCTAGTCTATGTACAGCTTCCTCATGAGCACAATTAGGTGTCCTGGAATTTCCATTCTTCTCAGTTTTATCTTTGATGTGTTATGATCCACACAGTCAAATGCTTTTCCATAGTCAGTAATACACAAGTAAACATCTTTTTGGTATTCTTTGCTTTCAGCCAAGATCTATCTGACATCAGCAATTATATACCTCATTCTACATCTTCTGAATCATCTTGCATTTCTGAAAGTTCACTCAGTATATTGCTGCAACTCTTTTTGAATTATCTTCAGCAAAATTTTTCTCTTATATGATATTAATGATATTGTTTGATAATTTCCACATTCTATGAGATCACCCTTCTTTGGAATGGGTACAAGTATGTATCTTCTCTAGTTAGTTGGCCTGGTATCTGTCTCCCAAATTTGTTGGCAAAGATAACTGATCTCTTCCAGTGTTACATCTGTTTGTTGAAACATCTCAATTGGTATTCCTTAATTCCCGGAGCCTTGTTTATTTGACAGTACCTTCAAAGAAGATTCCATGCCATCAGTTCTGGATCATAAGCTATCTCCTTCAATGGTTGAGCATCAACTAATTATTTTTGGTATAGTGACTGTGTTTTCATCTTCTTCTGATGCTTCCTTCATTGTTCAATATTTTATCCAT
>NW_006921674.1:4538117-4548577 GCF_000298275.1 Orycteropus afer afer | reverse complement strand
GGAAGGAAGGTTGGGCAATCCTACTTCCATAGTGATACTGCCTCGGAAACCCAAGGAGGGGTCGCTATGAGTCGGGTTTGACTCGACGGCATATAACAACAACAACAACAACAACAACAAAGATGCCAATAGGGAGAGAAATGTAGAAAACTATGACCTCCTGGCTTGTCCAAAGGATTTTCTCCTCACACACTTCAGATAGCCTTTTATAAATCCCTTTCTTAAAGATGAACACTATACTTTAAGAAAGTATTTTCTGTCATTATAACATATATGATCTTTTAAACTCAAGCCAGATGACATAGAAGCTTATTATCCTATATGAATGCTTTACAGATAATTTTTGGATAATTTTCAGTCTTCATTATATATTTCCTTTTGGTATTGTTCCCTTACCCTGATGTTTTAAGGCAAAAAATAGAATGTATCTTTTTCTTTATAATGTGTAAAATTTTCATAAAATAACCAGAATCTTCTTGATGGTGTTGGACTACTTGTAGCCCCTACCCCCTCTCCGTGGACCCACTCTCAATGAGGTTAAGGAATCTTCTAGAATTCTGTTTACAGATATGTAATGCATTTTTTCCTTATTTCCAGCAATAGTAATTTTACTTTGATCTCATAGCTGCAAAACCGTTAACCATAAGGAAGCACATGAGCAAGGTACCAGGCAGGCAATGTCTGTGATTTCCAGGAGGAGGTCATAACCCAGAATTTTTTTCTTTTTTTAAATAACTATCACAATGAGGAACAGAGTACAGCCACAAAAGAAACAGTTATAATTTATGCCTGACTTACTTCAGCAGAATATAGTTTATTTATAAACTGCTTATGGCAAATTCTGTATGCCCCTGTACTATGCATGTGCTGAACTGTCTTCTGGTAAATTATTTAAATTACACCTAGCAGTAATTCCTGAGGACTTTCATACTTCATTTTCTCTATTAATGTAACAGGGAAAAGCTGCTTTGCGAGGATTGCTCTAAATTCCCAGAGTGTGAGTTCCAGACTCTGTATGTGTTGCATTATGCCTGTCAAAAAACTTGTCTTCTCCTAAAATTTATTACTGAAGTTTCCCCACCCGAGCTACTCATTGAAGCCTTACAGAAAGCTCATACATGATTTAAGCAGCTAACAGCACTGAAAGAAATAGGTCAGGTTAAAAAAAAAAAAATGAATTTAAGCTACCTTCACTTATTACTTATGCAAGATTATGCATAATTTAGCACACTGCTGAATATTCAAGGCCAGAGTAATTGTTTACCAAAATATTTACTCTGAGTTGGTACCTGTGGTTTAGTGAGATAAGGTGACTTCTTAGCCCTTGCTAATCACTTTTGAATTAAAAAAACAATGAGTGAAGTTTTGATTGGGTTGATAACTGCACAACCACATATGTAAACAGAGATCTTGTTTAACAATTTCATTCAAGTAAGATATGTGATACTGTTGTACAGACTGAGCAGTTTCATCATAATTACTCCATTTAAGAAAACACTTCTTCCCTTTTCTTTTCTCCTGACTATAGTCCCATCACATATACACATAAGTATTGTAAAAGACCTCTCTATAAACTGAGCATATTTTTTTCTTTTTTTCAATTTACATTGAGCAATGCATAAAATTTTCTAAGGTTTATAAGCAAGTCAAAGGGTTCCTGGCAGTTAATTGAATGGAGCAATTTGTGTTCAGAGTAGGGCCTATACATCAGTTATTGTCTAGAAATAAAAGTGTTCAGCAGAATATAAACTTTGTCTGATGTTGTGTTAGACTGGGTTCTCTAGAGAAACAAAACCAGTAAAGCTTATATATATGTATATGTAGAGAAATTTATCTTAGAAAAATGGCTCACACACTTATAGAAGCTGGCAAGTCCAAAGTTCCAGGATCAAACGTCAAGCTGGAGGCTTTTCCACATCAAGCTGGAGGCTTTTAAACATCAAGCTAGAGGCTTTCCCCTATTCTTGCAGCTGTAGGGGCTGAGGAGCTCAAGGCTGGCAGGCAGTACACCGGCTGTTGACTCCAATGAATGACGAATCCATGATCCAGGCCAAATAGTGGATTGTTCACTCACGGACAGTTGTAGACAGCACAACAGAATCCCGATCCACAGAAGAATGTCTCTTTTCCCAGGAAGTCCATAGATATATTAGAAGCAGGCCACACCCCTAGGGAAACTCCCTTTCAACAGATTGACTGCTCAGAACATAATCATCTGATCCCATCATGGGAATAACCACATCACAATAGGTTAAACCACACAGATTTGTGGTCCAGTCAAGTTGATACACACCTCCAACTATTACAGTCCGCCCCTTGTTAACCTGGCAGTTGTACACATCTTCTTAACCATATATAATCTCTAAATAAGAACAATTATAAAGTCATATTTGCACCTCACATGATATGCTAACACACATACAACCAAAATGCATTAACCTTATTTATATTTCACAGTTCATAACAGAAGGAAACAAAAATATTTGATGCATATATACAATGAAGAAATATAACAATCACAGTCCTCATTTCTGCAGCTGGTCACATGATCGTAGCTGATATTCAGAACTACCTTCTTCCACCACCCATTCTGTATTTCCCTTGCGCTCAGCAAGCACCTCAGCTGGTCGTGGTTCTTTGCCTGGTGGGGTGACCCAAACCTTCATTCCTGAAGGGTCTGGGCCATTAGCAGTCATATCAGAATTGAGTTGCTGTAATTTTCCATTGACTTTAATCACTGGGCATGGTAGTACTAAGAGATGTCCTAAAGAATCTCCTATATTCCAGACATATTCTTCTTTACCTCCATTATGTAATGTCAATCCAATTTCCAATAAATCAGGATCTATCACATTAGATAGTACAGTAATGCCCTTCTTTGTCTGTTGATCCAGAGGCATGAGGAAGCCAAAATGGCTGGGTGGCATTCTTAATTTCCTGTTCAATGCAATCAGTATTGTGTCTCCAGGTGGGAGTGTTCCTCCCTTTGGGACTAAGATCTCCAGACCTGCAGAGTGTAGGGAAGCAGGGACAGGAAGCAAAAATTTTTTGAGTGGGTCACTAGGGGTAATAGTGAGTGGTACCGTACCACTCCTGTTTCCACCCCTTGGTTCCTGGACCCGTGAATCCTGGCTATTGGAGAAATAGAACCATATATTGGATGCTGGTTTAGAGCATATACAGCCTCCTGGAGAATATTTCCCAAACCCGTCAAGGTATTGTCACCTAGCTGGCACCATATTTGTGTTTTCAAGAGGCCATTCCATCGTTCCAGCAAGCCAGTTGCTTCAGGATGATGGGGAACATGGTAAGACCAGTGAATTCCGTGAGCATAAGCCCATTGGTGCACTTCATTTGCTGTGAAGTGAGTCCCTTGATCCAAAGCAATGCTGTGTGGGATACTATGATAGTGGATAAGGCATTCTGTAAGTCCACGGATGGTAGTTTTGGCAGAAGAATTGCGTGCAGGGAAGGTGAATCCATATCCAGAATAAGTATCCATTCCAGTAAGAACAAAACACTGTCCTTTCCATGATGGAAGTGGTCCAATGTAATCAGCCTGCCACCTAGCTGGCTGATCACCCTGAGGAATGGTTCCATATCACAGACTCAGTGTTGGTCTCTGCTGTTGGCAGATTGGGCACTCAACAGTGGTGGTAGCCAAATCATCCTTGGTAAGTGGGAGTCCATGTTGCTGAGCCCATGCATAGCCTCCATCCCTACCACCACGGCCACTTTGTTCATGAGCGCATTGAGCAATGACAGGAGTAGCTGGGGAAAAATGATGGCTGGTTTCCATTGAATGTGTCATCCTATCCACCTGATTGTTAAAGTCCTCCTCTGCCAAGGTCACCTTTTGGTGGGCATTCATATGAGACACAAATACCTTTATTCCTTTGGCCCATTCAGAGAGATTTATCCACTTACTTCTTCCCCATACATCCTTATCACCGATCTTCCAATCATGCTCCTTCCAAGTCCCAGACCATCCAGCTAAGCCATTAGCCACAGCCCATGAATCTGTATATAATCACACATCTGGCCATTTCTTATTCCATGCAAAGTGAACAGCCATGTGCATGGCTCAAAGTTCTGCCCATTTGGAAGACTTCCCTTCACCACTGTCCTTTAAGGAAGTCCCAGAAAGGGGCTGCGGTGCCGCTGCTGTCCACTTTCGAGTGGTACCTTCACATAGTGCAGAACCATCTGTAAACCAGGCACAAGTTTTCTTTTCCTCAGTCAACTGATCATAAGGAACTCCCCATGAGGCCATAGGTGCAGAGTGGGACAGGGAAGGTAATGTGACTGGAGTGGAGACCATAGACATTTGGGCCACTTCCTCGTGCAACTTACTTGTGACTTCAGGTCCTGCTTGAGCCCGATCTTTGATATACCACTTCCATTTAACGATGGAGTGCTACTGTGCACATCCAACTTTATGACTCTGTGGGTCAGACAACACCCAGTTCATGATGGGCATCTCAGACCTCATGGTGACTTGGTGGCCCATGGTTAGTCTCTACTAAAGCCCAATAATATGCCAAAAGCTGTTTCTCAAAAGGAGAGTAGTTATCTGCAGAGGATGGCAGGGCTTTGCTCCAAAACCCCAAGGGTCTGCATTGCAATTCACCAATAGGGACCTGCCAAAGGCTCCAAACAGCATCTCTATCTACTACAGACACTTCAAGCACCATTGGATCAGCCGGATCATATGGCCCAAGTGGTAGAGCAGCCTGCAGAGCAGGCTGAACCTGTTTCAGAGCCTTCTGTTGTTCTGGGCCCTACTCAAAACCAGCAGCTTTCTGAGTCACTTGATAAATAGGTCACAGCAACACACCCAAATGAGGGAGAGTTGCCTCCAAAATCCAAAGAGGCCCACCAGATGTTGTGCCTCCTTTTTAGTTGTGGGGGAAGCCAGATACAATAACTTACCCTTCACTTTAGTAGAAGTATCTCGACATGCCCCACATCATTGGACCTCTAGAAATTTCAGTGAGGTGGAAGGTGCCTGAATTTTTGTTGGGTTAACTTCCCAACCTCTAGCATGCATATGTCTCACCAATAAGTCTAGAGTCATCAATACGTCTTCTTTATAGTTTTTCAGAAGAAATGTATTAAAGGAAAATAATTTTGTTCCTAGAAGGGAGTTTTTCTCAGTGTTTAATTTACAAAATGGAAGTTCATATACTTTAAATCAAAAATATTAAACTTCATAAAATCATCTTCCTCAAATGGTTACAATAACAGAAAATTGTTTCAGGAATGGTATAATTTATTAATTCCCATAGAATTGCAATTTTATTCCTAGTTGTTAGTTGCCATCAAGTGAGCTTTGACTCATAGCAACCTTATGTACAAGAGAACAAAACACTGCCTTGTCCTGCAGCATCCTCACAATCCTTGTTAATGTTGAGCCCATTGTTGAAGCCACTGTGTCAGTCCATTTCATTGAAGGTCCTCCCCTTTTTTCTCTGACTCTACTTTTCCAAGGATGATATCCTTCTCCAGAGAATGTTCCCTTCTGATAACTTGACCAAAGTAGGTGAGAAAAAGTCTGGCCATTCTCACTTTCGAAGAATATTCTGGCCGCACTTCTTCCAGGACAGATCACCTCATTCTTCTGACAGTCCATGATATTTTCAGGATTATGTGCCAACACCATAATACAAAGGCATTCTTATTCATTGTCCAGCTTTCATATACATAGGAGGCTATTGAAAACACCATAGTCTTCAAAGTGACATCTTTGCTCTTTAACCCTTTAACGAAGTCCCTTGCAGCATATTTGCCCAGTACAATTCTGATTATTTGGCTGCTGCTTCCATGGATGGTAATTGTGGATCCAAGTAAAATGAAATCTCTGACAATTGCAATCTTTTCTTCATTTATCATGATGTTACTTACTGGTCCAGCTGTGAGGACTGTTTTCTTTTTTCTTTATATTCAGGTGTAATCCATACTGAAGACTGTAGTTTTTGATCTTCATCAGTAAGTGCTTCAAGTAATCTTCATTTTCAGCAAGCAAGATTGTGTCATCTGCATATTGCAGGTTGTTAATGATTCTTCTTCCAATCTTGATGCTGTGTCAATCTTCATATAATCCAACAAAAAAAGTGACACTCACTGCCATCAAGTCGATTCTGACTCATAGTGATCCCCACTGGGTTTGCAAGGCTGTAAATCTTATGGAAGCAGAGTGCTTTATATTACCTCTGGAGCAGCTGGTGGGCTTGAACCACCAGCCATTTGGTTAGCAGCCAAATGCTTTAACCACTACACCATTAGAGCTCCTTGTTCATATAGTTCAGCTTCTCAGATTATTTGCTCAGCATCCAAATTGAATAAGTATGGTGAAAGATACAACCCTGACACATACTCTTCCTGATTTTAAACCATGCAGTATCTTCTTGTTCTATTTGAATGACTGCCTCTTGGTCTATGTATTATCCTCATGAGCATAATTAAGTTTTTTAGAATTTTTATTCTTTACAATGTTATCTATAATTTGTTAGGATCCACGCAGTCTGATATTTTTGCATAGTCAATAAAACACAAGTAAACAAGTTTCTGGTATTCTTTGCTTTCAGCCAAGATCCATCTGATACCAGCAATGATACCCATTCTTCCTCATCCTCTTCTTAATCCAGCTTGAATTTCTGGATGTTCCCTGTCAATACATGGTTGCAACTGTTTTTGAATTATTTTCAGCAAAATTTTACATGCATGTGATATTAATGATATTGTTTGATAATTTCTGCATTCTGTTGGATCACATTTTTTGAATAGGCACAAACATGGATCTTTTCCAGTCAGTTGGCCAGGTAGCTGCCTTCCAATTTTTTTGTCGTAAATAAGTGCCTCCAGTACTACACCCACTTGTTAAAACACCTCAATGGGTATTCCATCAACTCCTGGATCCTTGTTTTTTACCAATTCTTTCATAGCTTGGACTTCTTCCTTCAGTGCCATTAGTTCTTGATCACATGCCACCTACTGAAATAGGTGAACATCAACCAATATTTTTGATACAGTGACTTTGTGTATTCCTTCCACCTTCTTTTGATGCTCTTGCATCATTCAATATTTTGTGCATAGAGTCCTTCAATATTACAACTCGAGGCTTGAATTTTTTCTTCAGTTCTTTCAGTATAAGAAATGCCAAGAGTGTAATTACCTTTTGGTTTTCTAATTCCAGGTCTTCGGACATTTCATTGTGTACTTTGTCTTCCAGTACTATCCTTTGAAATCTTCTGTTCAGATCTTTTCTTTCATCATTTCTTCCACTAACTTTAGCTACTCTGTGTTCAAGAGCAACCTTTAGAGTTACTTATGACATCCATTTTGGTCTTTTCTTCCTTCACTTTTTAATGACCTTTTGCTTTTCAAGTATGATGTTCCTAATGTCATTCCACAACTCATCTGGTTATCAGTCATTGGTGTTTAATGTGTCCAATTTATTCTTCAGTTGGTTTCTATATTCAGGTGAAATACAGTCAAGGTCATATTTTGGCTTTTGTTGACTTGTTTTAATTTTCTTACTTACATTGAACAAATTATAGCACTGAGTTAGGAATAATTAGCTTGTTTTTTTGTTTTTAATAATGAACTCATGAGAGAAAAAAATAAAAATTATGAATCTTAACACATCTAACACAATATTCATAAATATCAACAAAGTAGAAATAAGTAAAATTATTTGGTACTCAAAATGTATAGAGAAATAAATAAAATAAAAAGCTAAAAGTATATCATACAATTATCATATTTGAAAATGGGAGAATCACAATGTAATTGGAAAAAGGGGGATCTTTTATGTAGTCAAGCCTGTCTATCTTTTCTTGTCTAATATCTGATGTCATTTCAAAGCTTAATATTGTAATCTGTTAGGAGATCTTGTAAATATTCAAATATTCTTTCTTCATTTTGTGTGATGTAAACAGTTTGAATATTTAACTCGTACTGCAAATGAAATTTGTTCAATATGTTCCCCATATTATTTTAGGCCATGTATCCTCTTTTAAAATAATCTTTATTAGGTAAAATCAACAAAATACTTGCAAAAAATACTATATCTTGTTACTTATGTATTGTTATTTAAAAAAAGTAGTTTGCAAAATTTTCTTGAAGAATACATTCTCTTTTTGTTCATTTGTTTTTAAACTAAAATAACATTGTATACTTGGGAAATTTTGTGAAAACTATTGAACTATATAAAATGTTATCTTAAGCATTTTGAATTTATGTTACTTCACATAGCATTTCAACCTGACTTGCTGCTGTAACCACTTATATTTTTATATTTGTGTTGTCTTCCTGTTTTATGAAACTAGAAATGTCTTAGGATCCTATTCCCCAAAAGGCTTTTACAAAAATAATCATGATATCTGTTAATTCTCATTCTTTCTTGTTTTACTTTAAAATTTAGTAAAAGTAAAATTTTACTTTAAAACTTCATAACAACACATTTTCTTTCTTTGATTTTCTTCTCCTTTAATGTCAGAGTTAGCACTGAAAATTAGGCAGAGACTATATTTATTATATAGTGCTGACAAAATTAGTTTATTTAATATAAAAATTTAGAACTCTATTATGTAAGAAAAAACTAGTTACAAGAGTATTAAATACAGTGAAAAGCAAAGGTTTAGGACTTTTAGTAAATCGTTTAAGATAATGTTTGTATATTCACTCTATATCAAATGGAAGAATTGACAGAGGGGCGAAAATAAATGCATGAGATATAAGAAACAATTAGTATCTAGAGTGTATGAGGAACTCATAAAAATTAATAAAATAAAACACAGTAGATACATACACACATGTGCTTTAATGACTACACAAAAGCGTTCAACTGTGTGGATCATAACAAATTATGGATAACACTGAGAAGGATGGGAATTCCAGGACACTTAATTGTGCTCATGAGGAACCTGTACATATACCAGAAAGCTGTCATTCAACTAGAACAAGGAGCTACTGCATGGCTTAAAATCAGAAAGAGAATGTGTCAGGGTTGTATCCTTTTACCATACTTATTCAATCTTTATGCTGATAAAATAATCCAAGAAGCTGTATATAAAGAAGAATGCAGCATTAGGATTGTAGGAAGACTCATTAACAATCTGCAATAAGCAGAGAACACAACATTGCTTGCTGAAAGTGAAGATGACTTGAAGCACTTACTGATGAAAATTAAAGACTATAGTCTGCAGTATAGACCACACCTCAACATAAAGAAAATGAAAATCCTCACAACTGTACCAATAAGCCCCATCACGATAAATGGAGAAAAGACTGACATTGTCAAAGTTTTCCTATTACTTAGTTTCACAATCAATGCCAATGGAAGCAGCAGTCAAGAAAGCAGATGATGTACTGCACTGTGCAAATCTTCTACAAAAGACCTCTTTAAAGTGCTGAAGAGCAAAGATGTCTTTTTAAAGACTAAGGTGTGCTTAACCCAAACCATGGTATTTTCAATTGCCTCATATGCATGTGAAAGCTAGAAAATGAATAAGAAGACCAAAGAAGAGTTGATGCTTTTGAGTTGTGGTATTGGTGAAGAATACTGAAATTACCATGGACTGCCAGAAGAATGAACAAATATGTCCTGGAGGACATGCAGCCAGAATGCTCGCTTGGAAGTGATAATGGCCAGACTTCATCTCAGCTACTTTGGTCATGTTGTCTGATGGGATCATTCCCTGGAGAAGAATATTATGCTTGGTAAAGTGGAGAGGCAGTGAAAAAGGGGGAAACTCTCAATGAAATGGATTGACACAGTGGATGCAATGATGGGCATAAGTGTAGCAAAGGATTGTGAGGCTGGCACAGGCTTGGGCAGTGTTTCCTTCTGTTGTATATAGGGTCCCTATGAATTGGAGCCAACCTGACATCACCTGACAACAACAACATATGTATATATCTGTGTGTTAGGCTAGGTTTCTAGAGAAGCAAAACCAGTAAAGCTATAGAGGAAAAAAAAATTATCTTAGGAAAATAGTTCACATACTTATAGAAGCTGGCAAGTCTCAAGTTCTTGGATCAAACATCCGGCTGGAGGCTTTTCCCAACTCATGCAGCTGCAGGTGCTGACAGGCTCAAGGTCGGCAAACAACATACTGGCTGTTGACTCCGACAGATGACAAATCCAAGATCACCAGGCTGAATGGTAGATTGTTTGCTCATGGAGAGTTGTAGGCAGCACAACTAGATCTAGATCCACAGAAGAGTGCCTCATTTTCCCAGGATGTCTATAAATATATCGGAAGCAGGCCACATCCCTAGAGAAACTCCCTTTCAATGGATTGGCTGCTCAAAACATATATATCCGATCTCATCATGGGAAAAACCCAGATCACAACTGATTAAACCACTCAGAATTGTGGTCCAGCCAAGTTAACACAGAACTCCAACTATCATAATATATATGTGCATATGTATGGGTATATATATATATATGT
>NW_006921674.1:4533508-4538002 GCF_000298275.1 Orycteropus afer afer | reverse complement strand
GTGTATATATATATATATATATATATACATACAGATATACATATATGTAGTTCTGGTGGTGCAGTGATTCAGGCATTTGACTGTTAACCAAAAGTTCAGTGGTTTGAACCCATCGGCTGCTTCACTGAAAGATGAAGCAGTCTGCTTCTATAAAGTTTTACAGCCTTAGAAACCCTATGGAGCAGTTCTACTCTGTCCCATAAGGTTACTATGAGTCAGAATTGACTCAATGGCAGTGCTTTATTTTTTGTGTGTGTGTGTGTGTGGAGGGGGTGTAATCAGAGAAAGGTTCAATGAGATATTATTTCAACCCAATATATATGTCTACAATTTGAAACTCTGAAAATATGAAGTGATATTGAATATATAAAGGTAACAACTACTTTTATATACAGTTGCTAGGATTGTTAATTGTTAAAATCATATAGAATAATGTGGCTTAACTAATAAAAATAAAAATTCATATTCATAGCCCCTTCAGCCATGTCATATACTCTAGAGACACATTCACAGTTGTGTACAAAACATGCACAAGAAGCTCATCACATCATTGCTTGTAATAATAATAAAAAATGGAAATAACCCTCATATACCTTTATAAATGAATAAATAAAACTTGGAATATTCATAAAATAGAATGCCATTGAGCAATAAAGGTAAGTCAATGGAGCCACATGTATCAGGATTCCAAAAACTTTATTTAGTGCAGAGAGAGAGTTGCATGATTCTAATTAATTGAACAGGTTAAGGCTAACTTTTGTTTAAACAAATGTTGTGCATATATGAAAAGGATGCAAACCCAGGGTGAAAGTTAATTCTTGGAGACAAAGTGGGAAGTAAGACAAACATAGAGATTCTAAAGGCTTTCAACTTTATTTCTGAGGCTGAGTGATATGACAGTGGACATTTTTTATATTGTTTGTTTTATAATGTCTGATATATTCATATATTAAAATACTCCAATGTCTTGTTTTCCATCTCCATAGGTATAATTCAACACACACATGAAAATAAACACACATATTCATGAATAGATGAATTAATATACTTTATAGTGTATTACCTGTGTAAGAAAATTTACATTTTAAGAGAGTTGGTTAACAAAAATAATGAACCAAGTTCAGTACTTATCCCATATTACTTGAGGCCAAGTCTCCTCTTTGCCATCTTTTTAAATAATCTTTATTAGATATAATCAAAATACTTGCACAAAATACTGCATTCTTACACAATTTCAAGGCAGAAATATAAAAGGGAAATTATTGCAGTTTATTGCTAATCTGTGTGTGGTGGCAGTTGAGTGTTGTGTCCTCATTACAGACTGTGAATCACAAAAATCACAGTCTTGCTTCCTGATTGGAAGGGTTGTCTGCTATTTAAAAGGCTCCATAAATCTGGCAGAATAATCCTTTTGGTTCAGTAGCCTTTTTCTGAATAAAAATAAATTTTTCTGGGGGGAAAATCAAGAAAGTGGATAGGGATATTTATTAAGGCATTATTAATGATAGTTTATATGAAATGTGATACTTTTTTTCAACCTGTGTGGGTAAGTACATACTTAACCACAATATGACAACTGAAAGAAGAATTCCATGCTTATGCTCAGGTTATTGATATGAAATATTTTGTTCTTAATTATATTTTCTATATTGATATGTTACATAGGCCAGAAAGCATGATGCTATTTTTAGGACCATCGTCTCCTCAACAAATATTGTATTATATAGCATTATTTATTAACATTTGAGAGGTCATTTAATATGAGATCCCTCTCAAGCATTATATTCACTTATCTTATGATTGCATTACGTATCATAACCAAATCCTCAATTTGAGCTTTTATAAACTTGTGATTTCTCAGCTTTATTTAAGCTACTCTCCTCTTTCTTGAATAGGAACCATCTACTTGATAAAAAGACAGTTTTTTTGTTTTGTTTTTTAATGCTTGTTTCTCTGTCATTCTTTCTAGAGATCCAGCATTGTCTGCTAAGTAAAGCTTTCCTTCACACCCCTTTTTTTACTATCATTATGGACTCATATTTTCTTTTTTCTTTTTTAGTCTATGACACTAAATCTGTGATCTTTCCATGGACTTCATGTTTCTTCACTTTGCGTTAAAAGAGGACACAGTGGAATAAAAATACTAAGGAATCCTAAAACAGAATATGCTGGCAGTTACACAGAGATTTGTGCCTGTATTTGGGAATTTGACACCCCGTATCTATGTTAGCATCTCCAGAAATGGAGCCTAGACCAGTAGCTGGAGGATCCCCAATGGAAAGGGTCAGTTTAGAAAACCTCCCTAAAGGATGTGAAGTTATTTTTTAGACAAGAGAGGCTTTGTTAGACAAGGTTTATCAGGAATTCTGAACAGCCTCGGGCTAATTTAGATTTCTCATTGCCCTGAACTAAATGCCTGTAACAGGAGACATTTTGACCTTTTTTTAAGTGACCAACATTAAGAACTCCAGGCAAGAGTTGGCCCTAAGAAGGCCTTTGCTGTCTGGGTTAAATCATCATTAATTTATTCAGTTACTTAGTCATTTGATTATATAGAATATGTTGGAGCCTGTTGCAGGGTGATACAAAAATCTATTTTATATATATATATATATATATATATATACATATACATATATAAATTTTTGCAGTGTTCTCTCCCCTTCCCTCCCACCCCTGGTAACCAAAAAATAAAAAAAGAAAGTTCTCTTACATATATAAAACTTTCCTTTTTACAATAATGAACTAATACAATATTTGTCCTTTGTGACTGACTTATTTCACTCAGCATAATGTCCTCCAAGATCATCCATGTTATGTGGTGTTTTGCAGATTCTGCATTACTCTTTACCACTGCATAGTATTCAATGAGGTGCATGTACCATAGTTAGGTTAATCATTCTTTTCATGGATGCCTAGGTTGTTTCCATCTTCTCACTATTATAAATAGTGCTGCAATGAACATGGGTGTGCATGTCTGTTCTTGTCCTAGCTTTTACTTTTTTAGGATATATACCTAGTAATGGGATTGTTGGATCAAATGGTATTTCTAATTCCAACTTTTTAAGGAATCACCATACTGCTCTCCACAGTGGTTTTATCATTTTACAGTCCCACCAGCAGTATATGAGAGTTCCAATTTCTTCTTATACTTGCCAGCATTTGCTATTTTCTTTCTTATTGAACTTTTGTATTAGTGCTTTGGCAAGATGATCTCTCATTGTTATTTAGATGTGCATCTCTCTAATGGCTAATGATCAAGGAGGTCTGGTGGTGTATGTAGTCCCTGAGGCATTTGACTGCTAACCAAAAGATTGGTGGTTCAAACCCACCAGCCACTCCATAGAAGGAAGACTGAGCAATACACTTTCATAAAGATTTACCACCTCAGAAACCCAAAGGGGGTTGCTATGAGTCTGAATCAACTTGACAGCAGTGAGTTTGGTTTCGTTTGATTTGGAATGGCTAATGATGGTGAACATTTCTTCTTGTGTGTGTTGGCCACCTGAATATCATCTTTGATGAAGTGTCTATTCATGCCTTCTGCCCATTTTTTAATTGGATTATTTCTCTTTTTGTTGTTGAGGAGTTGGAGTTTTCTATAAATTTTAGAGATAAAACCCTTGTCAGATATGTCATTGCTGAATATATATATATATATATATATACATATTGCAATTTGTAAGTTTTCTTTTTACTCTTTTGGAGAAGTCTTTGGAAACACATAAAAATCTAATATTTAGAAGATCGCACTCATCTAGCTTATCTTCTGCTGTTTGTGCATTTTGGGTCATGCTTAACAGTCTATTTATGCCACAAATTAGGCACCCTAGTTTTTCCTTGAAGAACTTAAGGTTTAGGTTTCACATTTAAGTCTTTGATCCAGCTGGAGTTAGTTTTTGTGTATGGTGTGAGGTATGGATATTGTTTCATTTTTTTGCAAATAGATATCCAGTTTTGCCAGCACCATTTGTTCAAAAGACCATCTCTTCCCCATGTAATAGATTTCAGCCCTGTGTCAAAGATCAGCTTATTGAAATGGAGCCTAAACCAGCAGCTGGAGGATCCTGAAAGAAAAGGGTCAGTTTAGATAATCACCCTATAGGATGTGAAGTTATTTTTCGGTAGTCGATGGATCTATTTCTGAGTTCTCAATTCTGTTTCACTGGTCTATGTCGTTGTACCAGTACTATGCTGTTTTTACTACTGTGGCTGTACAGTAGGTTTTGAGATCCAGGAGTATGAGACCTCCTCCTTTGTTCTTCTTCAATAGTGCTTTGCTTATCCAAGGTCTCTTTCTTTCCCATATAAAATAAGTGATTGGTTTTTCCATATCCTTAAAGAATGCTGATGGAATCTGGATTGGGCTTGCATTAAATGTATAGATTGCTTTGGATAGTATTGACATTTTCACAATGTTCAGTCTTCCTATCCACCACCATGGTATGTTCTTCTATTTATGTAGATCTCTTATGGTTTCTTGAAGTAGTGTTT
>NW_006921674.1:4531517-4533044 GCF_000298275.1 Orycteropus afer afer | reverse complement strand
GGTTTCTGTTTGCAAGAGTAATGGTTTCAGGAGGAATTCCAAGATAACGGAATAGGCAGAAAGACAGCACAGACTCTCTTCAACAAAGAAAAGGAGAACCAATTAACACAGACACGGAAGATAATCCTGGACCCCTGAGCCTTGAAGGGAAGGATATATAAGTGGACTATACCCCAAATAGCAGAAGAATTTGCATGAAAATATCAGAAAAGGAGACATATGGAGCAGCAGTCTGGCAGCGATCCTGAGTGATCCTGACAGCACAGACAGCTTGGAGATTCCTGAGTGGTGGAAGGACCTAAGAATTAACCTAAAAATCAGCCCTGCTAGCCAGGGACTGACAGAGGACTGCTCTGGTGGCTGTGGAATAAAAGGGGAAGCAGCGGTGAAGAGGAAGATGAGATGAGCTGTCCAGAGGGTGGCACCATTTTGAATGTTTACAAGCGGTTTGACCATTTTAGATACTTAAAGAGACTGCACTGTACCAGATTCCAGGGGCTTAAGAACAAGTTCTGCTTGCCAGTAACCCCAAGGACACTCTAGACCTGCACGACTGAAAAGGGTGGCATTCCTCTTGTTACCACACCCACTTGGTGAACAGAGGTGAGGCCATCCCCCTCTCCCACCCACTTTCTAGGCCTGCAGGGACTCCATCCCAGTCTGTGTGCTTGGACAGATCCTGGGTGCCCTGCCCTCTCCACCAATTTTTTTCTTTTCTTTTTCTCTTTCTTTTTTCTGGTGTTTAGCTTGCTTGTATTTGTCTGTTTTACAACTCCTATTTTTAATAATACTTTTGTCCTTTTTAATATTATTATTTATTCTTGTCCCCCCAGGTCCTAGTTTACAGCTTTTTTTTTTAATTTTCACTGTGGGTGGTTAATTTTTTTTTTTTTTAATTTAAATTCTTTTTCATTTTCCTTTTCTCTCATGGTTAACCCCATTCCTTGTTTTTCTTTCTTTTTGTATTTTTCCCATTTTTTTCTTCATTATTCTCCTCTACTTTTTTCTCTTAATGCTCTATCCCCAAATATTGCAGTTATCTTGTTTTTTTCTTTTTCTTTTTTCCCATTATTCCTTTTTTGGTTATTGTTCCTGTGTGATTACATGGTGTATTTTTTGTCCCTGTGCTTTTAGTTTTTTGATAGTTATTCAATTGTAATTTTTGTCTAACTGAGTGGGAGATGGCAACAGTCCCCATAAGACACAATTACACCCATACCTCCTGCAAATTCACTTAATAAACAAGAGCCACCACCTCCTTCTCCACCAATGGGTCAAAGATAAAAAAAAATGCCAAGAAGAGCCTGAATCACCCTTGACTGCTCTTCACAAACAGTTAATAGAGATCTAAATACAACACTACGATGTCTCGGAGAAAACAGAACATCACAGTCCACAAAAAGAAGCAGGATAAGGTGGTAGAAACAAGGGAGCAGGATACAGACCCAGAATATATCCCTGAGGAAGAAGCAGCATTGAAATTCTCTGATAAGGAATTAAAAATCATTATATTCAGGTATCTTCAAA
>NW_006921674.1:4517829-4527970 GCF_000298275.1 Orycteropus afer afer | reverse complement strand
AGAGATTGGGACTCTCACACACTGCTGGTGGGACTGTAAAATGGTACAATCATTGTGGAAAACAGTATGGCAATTCCTTCAAAAGTTGGAAGTACAAATATCATTTGACACAGCTATTCCATTACTAGGTATATATCCTAAAGAAGTGAGAGCCATGACAAGAACAGACATATGCACACCCATATTCATCGCAGTACTATTTAAAATAGCCAAAAGATGGAAACAATCTAGGTGTCCTTAAACTGAGGAATGGATAAACAAACTATGGTACATACACACAATGGAATACTATACAACCCTAAAGAATAATGCAGAATCTGCAAAACACCTCCTAACGTGGATGAACTTAGAGGACATTATGCTGAGTAAAATAAGTCAATCACAAAAGGACAAATATTTTATTAGTGCATTATTGTAAAAGTCAAGGAAACATTTATCTATGGAAAGACATTTTCTTTGTTGGTTTCCAGGGTGGGAGGGGAGGGGAGGGAACACTGTTAGATAGACAGAGATAAGTAAGTATTGATCTGGGTGAAAACAAGGGCAATGTACCAAATGTGAGTGACAATATGGTGGCATTGAGGAAGAGAAAGACATAGAGAGGTGCGTGGGAGGTACAGACAACAAGGATGAACCCTTTTGCACATATAGTATGGTGCTGTCAGTGAAGGCAAACATGAGTATACGGGTGATAGATGGGTAGACAGGCTGAACTAGTAGGTATGTCTTTGAAGTGGGGAGTGTACCCAAGAACACGTTTAGGGTTGGCAGGCAATGGTCCTATTAGTTTATGTGTATGATCTGAATTCCCAGGTGTATAGTAGAGCTGACTAGGGGCAAGGTTGTAGTCACTGCTTGGTCACACCCAGCTACCAAGAGGGACCAAGTAGTTGAATCTGAGGGCTCAGGACCATAGTCACAGGGGACATCAAGCTCAACTGGCATAACATACTACACAAAACATTGTTCCACCTCCTTTGGTGTGTAGTGACTGGGATCTTAAAAGCTTGCAAGCTGCCATCTAGATGCAATGATGGGTCTCTCCTCATCCAAAGCAAAGAGGAATGACGAAAACCAAAAATTCATGGAAACAATTAGTCCTAGTGCCTGGTACACCATCTAATCTGAAGCCTATATGACTATGAGACCAGAAGAACTCGATGGTGCCCAGCTACTACGCTCAACCTCCTGGAAAGGGATCTATGTAGGAGATCCTGGGTAGAGAGGGAGAACAATGTGGAACAAAACTCAAGATCATTTGGAGAAAAAAAAAAAGGGAGGGGGGACCAGGTTTGCTGGTCTGATAAAGCCTGGTGGAACCACTGAGACTATGGTCCCTAGCTGCCCTTCAGGTCTGGAATTGAACCTACACCTGTGGCTTCCAGCCATACAATAGATAGGCATATATGTTGAATATTTATGTTAAGTAGATACACTCCTTGGAGAAACAATCATGGGAGAAAGAAAGGCTGCTTATGCACAGGGAGACAGCTCAGGGGGCAGGAGTGCATGGAGGGATGGACACAGGGAAGAGGTAACTATTGGGAGGAAGTATGAAGGGAGATGTTGCATTGTGGTAAATTGTGGTCAATGTTATGAGACACAGTGTATGTGAACTGCTCTATGGAAAGTGAATATGCTCTGTAAATTTTCACCCAAACACACACACACACACACACACACAAATAAAATAAATAAAACAAAAAAATAATGGTTTCAGTCTCTCTCCTTTGAGAATAATGTTGGCTGTTGATTTTGCATATATCCCCTTTATTGTGCTAAGGAGTTTCCCCTCTATTTGTATTTTGCTGAGAGTTTTTATCAGGAATGCATGTTGATTTTATCAAATGCCTTTTCTGTATCAATTGATATGATCATGCAGTTCTTTTCCTTTGTTTTATTTATGTGATGGATGACATTGATTGTTTTTCTAATGTTGAACTATCCTTGCATACCTGAAATGAACCCCAGTTGGTCATAATGTATTATTTTTTTTTGATATGTTGTTCCTTCTTGACTTTAAATCATGCAGTGTCCCCTTGTTCTGTTTGAACGACAGCCTCCAGGTTCCTCATAGTACAATTAAGTGTTCTGGAATTCCCATTCTTTTCAATGTTATCCACAATTTATTATGATCCACATAATCAAATACTTTTTACACAGTCAGTAAAACACAAGTAAACATCTTTCTGGAATTCTTTGCTTCGAGCCAAGATCCATCTGACATCAGCAGTGATATCTGCTGTTCCATGTCCTCTTCTGAATCTGGCTTGCACCTCTGGAAGTTCTCTGACAATATACTGCTGCAACCATTTTTTGAATTATCTTCAGTAAGATTTTACTTGTGTGCGATACTAATGACACTGTTTGATAATTTCCACATTCTGTAGGATCACCTTTCTTTGAAATGGGTACAAAGATGGATCTCTGCCAGTCAGTTGGAAGATCTCTTCCAAATCTCTTGGCATATCTGAATGAGTGCCTTCAGTGGGGTATCTGTTTGTTAAAATATCTCAGTGGGTATTCCATCAATTCCTGGAGCCTCGTTCTTTGGCAATTGCTTCAGTGCAACTTTGACATCTTCTTTCAATACAACTTGTTCTTGATCATGTGCCACCTCCTGAAATGGATGATGATCAACCAGTTGTTTTTGGTACAGTGACTGTGTGTGTTCCTTCCACCTTCTTTTGATGTTTCCTGCATCATTCAATATTTTGCCCATAGAATCTTTCAATATTGCATCTCAAGGGTTAAATTGTTTCCTCAATTCTTTCAGCTTGAGAAATGCTGAGCCTGTTTTTCTCTTTTGGTTTTCTCAATCCAGGTCTTTGCACATTTCATTATAGTAATTGGCTTTGTCTGCTCGAGCTGTTCTTTGAAATCATCTGTTCAGCTCTTTTATCTTGTCAGTTTTTCCATTTGCTTTGGCTACTCTCCACTCACCAGCAAGCTTCCGAGTCTCTTCTGTCATTCATTTTGGTCTTTACTTTTTTTTCTTATCTTTTTAATGGTTCTTGCATGGATGATGTTCGAGATGTCATCCCATTCTTCTGGCTTCTGGTCACTGGTGTTCATTGCATCTGATCTATTCTTATATGGTCTCTAAATTCAGGAGGGATATATTCAAGGTCATATTTTGGCTCTCATGGACTTGTTTTAATCATCTTCAACTTCAAGTTGAACTTGCATATGAGGAGTTGATGGTCTGCTCCACAATTAACTCCTGGCTTGGTTTTGGCTGAAGATATTGAATTTTTCCATTGCCTCTTACCACAGATGTAGTCAATCTGATTCCTGTGTATTCCATCTGGCAAAGTCCATGTGTATAGCTACCATTTGTGTTGTTGAAAAAAGGTATTTGCAATGAGTAAGTTGTTAGTCTTGCAAAATTCTATCATGCAATCTCCAGCATTATTTCTGTCACCAAGGCCAAATTTTCCAACTACTGGTGATTCTTCTTTGTTTCCAATTTTTGCATTCCAGTCACCAGTGATAACCAGCACATCTTGATTGCATGTTTGGTCAATTTCAGACTGCATAACTTGGTAAAAATCTTCAATTTCCTCCTGTTTGGCTTTGGTGGTTGGTGCATAAATTTGAATAATAGTAGTAGTAACTGTCTTTCCTTGTAGGCATATGAATATTATTCTATCACTGACAGCATTGTACTTCAGGACAGATCTTGAAGTATCCTTTAGGATGATGAATGCCACACCATTCCTCTTCTAATTATCATTCCTGGCATAGTAGATCATACGGTTGTCTGATTCAGAATGGCCAAACCAGTCCACTTCAGCTCACTAATGCCTAGGATATCAATCTTTGTGTGTTCCATTTCATTTTTGACAAGTTAACAATTTTTCTAGATTAATACTTCGTACATTCCATGTTCTGATTATCAATGGATGTTTGCAGCTCTCTCTCCTCATTTTAAGTCATGTCACATCAGCAAATGAAGGTCTCAAAAGCTTTACTTTATCCATATCACTAAGGCTGGTTCTACTCTGATGTTGCAGCACTTTCCCAGTCCTATTGTGAGAACCTTCCAACCTAAGTGTACTGTTGTCCTGCACTATATCAGACAAGTGTTTCTGGGCTATTCATATAGTTGCCTAGTAACATAACAGAGAGTGTTTCTCTGCTATTCATAAGGTTTTCCCTGGCCATGTCTTTGAGAAGTAAATGGCCTCCTCCTTCTTCCTAGTCTGTCTTAGTCTGCAAGCAGCGCTGAAACCTATGTACCATGTGCAACCCCTCTAGCACTTGAAACACTGGTGGCACAGCCTCAAGCCTCACAGCAACACACCACCGGACCATGACAAACCAAAAGACAATTTTGATTCCCTTAGCTGTTTGAAACCTCTCCACCCTCTCCTTACCAAGATCCCTGCCACTTGCTCACTCTCTCCTAGACACCCTGGCTTTCCTCTTCTTTCCCCTCTGCTTTTCCTGCTGCTTGGGGGTTGGGGCCTGGGGCCCTCCCCTTACCTGGATCTCTCTACTGCTTGCTCACCCTGTTCTGGACACTCTGGCTTTCCTTTCCTTTGGAGTCTATTAGCTAGTACTTTGTTGAAGATTTTTGCATCTATGTTCATGAGGGATATTTTAGTTCTTAATGGTGTCTTTGCCTGGTTTTGGTATCAAGGTTATGCTTGCTTCATAAAATGAATCTGTGAGGATTCCATCCTTTACATACAATCTGGAATAGTTTGAGTTTTTGGTGTCAGTTCTTCTCTGAACATTTGGTAGAATTCTCCAGTGAAACTGTCTGGGCCAAGACTTTTTTTGTTGGTAGTTTTCTTTATGACCTGTTCAATTTCTTCTTTTGTTATGGGTCTGTTCAACATTTCCACCTCATTCTGTGTTAGTTTAGGTAAATAGTTTGTTTCTAGAAATCTGTCCATTTCTTCTAGATTGTCAAATTTGTTGGAGTACAATTCTTCATAGTATCCTGATATTATCTTGTTTATTTCAGTTAGTTCTGTTGTGATGTCACCCAATTTGTTTCTTATTCATGTTATTTATATTCTCTCTCTCTTTTCCTTTGTTAAATTTTGCAGTGGTTTATCAATTTTATTAATCTTTTCAAAGAACCAACCACTAGTCTTGTTGATTTTTTTCATTGTCTTTCTATTTTCTGTTTTATTGATTTTTGCTTGAATCTTTATTTCCTTTCTTCTCATGACTGTAGGCTTTTCTTGCTGTTCTTTTTTCCTAATTGTTGGAGATGTTGGTTTAAGGAGTTGATTTTCGCTCTTTCTTCTTTTTTTGATGTGTGTATTTATTGCTATAAATTGGCCTCTGATCATTGCTTTTGCTGTGTCTCAAAGATTTTGGTAGGTTGTATTTTCATTCTCACTTGATTCAAGGAATTTTTTAATTTCATTTTTTTTTTTTAATTTCTTCTATTACCCAGTGATTCTTAAGAGGGTGTTGTTCAGTTTTCATGTATTTGCTCTCTTTCCATTGATCTTCCTATTGTTGATTTCTAGTTTAATAGCATTGTGATCTGAGAAGATGCTTTGCAGTATTTCAATGTTTTTAAATTTATTAAGGCTTTCTTTATGGCTTAACATATGGTCTGTCCAGGAAAACATTCCATGTGCACTGGAAAAAAACATATGATGTGCTGTTGTTGGGTGAAATGCTCTGCAGATGTCACAAGGTCATGTTGGTGGATTGTATTGTTTAGTTCTTCTGTGTCTTTGATGAATTTCTTTCCAGTTGTTTTATCTTTGATTGAAAGTGTTGTGTATTAAAGTCTCCTATTATGACTGTGGAGTCATCTATTTGTCTTTTCAATTCTGTTAAAGTCTGATTTATGTATTTTGGGGCTCTTTCACTGGGTACATAGATATTTATTATTGTTACATCCTTTTGTTCAATTGACCCTTTAATCATTATATAACATTTTTCCTTGTCTTTTATGGTAGTTTTTGTCTAAAAGTCAATTTTATCAGAAATTAATATTGCCACTCCTGTTCTTTTATGGTTGCCATTTGCTTGATATATTTTTTTTCCAACTTTTGAGTTTTAGTCTATTTTTGTCTTTGCCTCTAAGATGTGTCTCTTTTAGACAGCACATTGATTAGTTATGTTTATTCATCCAGCCTGCAACTCTCCAACTCTTAAGTGATGCATTTAATCCATTGACATTCAGTGTCATGATAAAAAGACTACTTTTTAATTAAAATCCCAAAAAGCATTTGTTGATTGCTGCTTTATTAATTATTGAGTGACTGTGTGTTCTGAATTGTGCTAACATCTAATATAGCATGTTCAAAATGAGTATAATCTCTATTTTACAGGGATTTAAAGCCTATTGAGGGGAGAACAATCAACAAAAAAGGTAGTTTCAAGGTCAGTGAGAATGTTTTAGGAGGAGCAAGAGGCTTTTCTCAGAGTGGCCTCTAACTGAGGTTAGGAAGCTAATGACAGGTTTTCTGAGGTGGGTTTATGGACTGGGAGGATGAGCAAGAGTTAGATAACTGGAAAATTAGGGGTTGAGTGGAGTGGAATGTATTCCAGTAAGAGGGGACAGCCAGCTCACCAATTTTGGGTCAGGACTGAACATATGCAACAGCTTTTTTAGGTTAATACTTCCACCTGGAGCAGTAACTAAATCCACATAAAATGCACAGTAGACATTAATTTATTCTTCCCTTTCACTCGAAATAATACAAAAATACTTATCTTTTATTGCACAACACCTGTGATTAACTCCACTCCACATTTTAACAGTTTTTTATTGAGAATATAAATGCTTTTAAATATGCTAATACACACGTCCTTTACAGGCTGTACTATATTATAAAAGTAGTATCTATAAAGGTTTATTCAATGATCTTACAAGTTCTTCTTAGAGGCTATGCATTTCATCTTATTTTCAATCTTCACTCTCAACATCTAAAACAGTGCTTTGGAAATAGTGCACTGTTAGCAAACTCGCTACTGAAAATGGGTAAACACAAAAGCCCTTCTTAGTAGGACTATGATTGAGAAAATATTGACAATAATACCTTCTTTAGGATTTTATTGGTAATTAAAAATTATTTTACATAATATCAATACACACATACACACACACACATATATATATAAACCAAAACCAAACTCACTTCCATCAAGTGGATTCCAACTCATAGTGACCCCACCTTGGGTTTCTGAAGTGGTATCAGTACAGATTGCCTAATCTTCCTTTGGAAGAGTGGCTGGTGGGTTTGAACTGTCAGCCTTCTGGTTAACAGTCAAATGCCTTAAGTACTATGCCACCAGAGCTTATATATATATATATATGAGCTCTGGTGGCATTGTACCTAAGGTACTGTTGTTGTTATGTGCTGTTGAGTCGGACCTGACTCATAGTGACCCCCTCCTTGGGTTTCTGAGGCAGTATCCTACGGAAGTAGATTGCCCCATTTTCCTTCTAAGGAGTGGCTGGTGGGTTTGAACTGCCAGCCTTCTGGTTAGCAGTCAAGTGCCTGATAGTTCACACACACACACACACACACACACACACATATGTGTGTGTGTGTAAGAGTATATACGCCTCCCTTGAGTAAATATATTGAGACATAAATAATGAGCTTTCATGTGGAATTAAATGGTTTTGAAACAACTGTTAATCACTAAGGCCCTTTTATGGATCAAGAGCATAGTATATTATTTACAACTTATTTTATTTTTCCATCACAAATGTTTATTTTTTATTATTGAATTTCTTTAAATTTTATGTGACTAAGAAATAAATTCACAGTTCCCAAAGAATTTATTTGCATTATTTCAGGTATTTTGGTTGCCAGTAACAGAAACTAAACTCTAATTAGCTTTACAAATGGTGGTTCCAAGATTCTAAGCTCAAATAGAAAAATAAAGCTGCTGAAGGAAGCGGAGAGATTTTGTGGGTCTCAGAAGCAACTAGAATCAAGAATTGTAATGATTCTATGGCACTCCTTCTTCATTTATCTTTTTATTGCTTTCTATATACTATTAGTATGCACTTATCCTAGCACTAAGGAGATCTAGTGAGGCAGTGCCTAAGGCATTTTGACTGCGAACCAGAAGTTTGGCAGTTCAAACCCACCAGTCACTTTGCAAAAAGATGATGGGGCAATCTATATTCATAAAGGTTCAGCACCTTGGAAAACCAAGGAGGATTGCTATGAGTCAGAATTGACTTGATGGCAGTGGGTTTAGTTTTTTTGGTTTACTAGACCTGTGCTTTCCATGTGGCCACTGACAGCTCCTAAGTTATACATTTTAGAGCTTCAACCAGCAGACAGATCCTCACCACTTTTAACTTTTTACTTCTCCAGAGATTCCTTCTGTAGTCTCAACTCCCAAGAACATGGACTGTGATAGGCTAGGTTTGGGTCCAGTGCTAACCTCACAATCTGTAGTGGATGTGGTAAGAGGATACTGTGATTGGCTCAGTTTGGGTTAGGGAGCAGGTTTGGAGAGGGGCACGTGATGGACTACTTGTGTGAGGAATAGCTCAGATGGAGGGGAGAAAGCTGAGTAGTTTTGAGCTTAAATACTAATCACATTTATCTTCTACTTCTAGTAATAAGGATTATTCTGATGTTGCTTAGTGGATTTCAACAAATTCTTTCCATATTTTCTTATTAATGTACAGTTAGTGCTCTATGTCAAGTCCAAATGCTCTATATCACATTAATATACCTGTAGTAAAACATAGGGGGTTTATCATTTATTATGATTCCTGATGCCTGTTCATTTTAAGTACTAATGGTTTTTAAAATATATATCTGGAGGTGTTAAAGAAGAAATACAGTTAAAAAATAATCTTAGTATCATTGATGATATATAAGAATAACCATGGAAAACTAGTAGATTATGTTGCCTTTAAAGTAGCAAGACATGTCACAGCAAATGTCTGTAGTCACCTGTAGAAGGAAGTCAAGAGATTCTCTAACAACTCAGGCTCCCAAGTAGAAGCTTTGTAAAATAAGGAAAAGCCTTGCATAGGCCAACTTGAGCATTCTTGACCAATCAGCATTTGTGTTTTTCATGGCAAATTAATAAACTGTCCTTCAGAGTGTAATGTATGTAGCATTCTCTGTGAATGTGATAAATGGAACTCCAGCTGTGTAGGACCTATGAACTCTCAGTGTGCTGACCAAACAAACTGCTGATCTTGAAAGGCTAAGGACCAGTCCCTGGAAAATCACATTTATCAATGCAGAGGTTCTTTGAGAACCACTGAGTGGTCAGTCTTGAAAACTTGGTAAATTCTCTGTCTCATTGTATGTAGCCTTCAAAATGGAAAAAGACATAGTTGGTTATTTTAGTAGCTTTCCTATAACTCCAAAATAAATAAATAAATAAATATTATTATTATTAAACACAAATGTCCTGAGAAAACATGAGGGATTTCTTTTCTCCTTTTTGTATGAAATTAATTTCTAAGGGAAAACATTTTCATCACTTTTTTAAGGAGACCACAGACTTCTTACAATGTCAGCATCAGACCCCTGAACATATTTTATTCTGGGCTTACTGTGCACAGTCTGTTGGCTGCAAACATATATTTCTGCCAAGTTAAGTTTGTATACTTGCCGCTTTTCTATATAATGGAATGTTTATGCCACTGAAGGGTTTCAAATGGCATAACTTTGAAATAAAAACTTGCAGATCCCCAAAGTGACTCTAAACAGGATCACGTAAAGCATATATAACCAAACAAATAATCTTAATCTCATTTTGTCCTTTCTTTTCCACCTTTTGTTTATATATATATTAGTAAAGTTATAAAAAGCAGTACTGGCAGCAATTTCATTGCTATGTTATCAGTAATGAAAGTAGAAACAAGAATCAGTCACTGATCATCAAATCATTTTATAATCCACTAAAATATCACAGTTGATTACTTTAGCCCTGCCAGACTCTTTTATTTAAGTGGAGTTTCTGTTAATAAAATACACCTCTCAATAAGAGAACAATTTTACACTACTAGGAATACAACATTACACTAGATATAATGTACAGCTTTCATATAAATACTACGGTAGGCTTTATCTTAAGTAATTTACCTCTTGGCATAGCTCTTAATGTACTGCTAAAGCTCTCCAAAAGTATTTTCTTTTCAAATAAAAGCACATTGGTTAACTGTTTCCATTCA
>NW_006921674.1:4514755-4516759 GCF_000298275.1 Orycteropus afer afer | reverse complement strand
TGAAAAATGTAGTCTTTGATCTTCATCAGTGTTTCAAGTCATCTTCACTGTCAGCAGGCAAGGTTGTGTCATTTGCATATCACAGGTTGCTAATGAGTTTTCCTCCAAATCTGATGCTGCGTTCTTCTTCATATTGTCCAGTTTATCAGATTATTTGCTCAGCATACAGACTAAATAAACATGGTGAATGGATACAACCCTAATGCACAATTTTTCTGCCATATCCCCTTGTTCTGTTCAAATGACAGCTTCTTGGTCTATGTATAAGTTCCTCATGAGCATAATTAAGGGTTCTGGAATTCCCATTCTTTGCATTGTTATCTATGGTTTGTCATAATCCACACAAATGCTTTTGCATAGTCAATAAGATACAGGTAAATAACTCTCTGATATTCTTTGCATTTAGCCAAAATCCACCTGACATCAGAAATGATATCTCCCCTCATTCCATGTCTTTTTCTGAATACAGTTTGAATTTCTGGAAATTCCCTGTCAATATACTGCTGCAACCATTTTTTAATTATCTTCAGCAAAGTTTTACTTGTGTGTTATATTAATGATATTGCTCAGTAATTTCCACATTCTGTTGGATCACCTTCATTTGGAATGTGCACAAATATGGATCTCTTCCAGTCAGTTGTTCAGGTAGCTGTCTTTCAAATCTCTCGGCATAGACAAGTAAGTACCCCCAGCACTGCATCTGTTTGGTGAAACAACTCAGTAGGATTTCCATCAATTCCTGGAGCCTTGTTTTGGGCCAATTCCTTCAGTGCAAATTCGACGTCTTCTTTCAGTACCATTGGTTCTAGATCATATGCTGTCTTCTGAAATAGCTGAACATCTATCAATTCTTTTTGGTACAGTGATTCTGTGTGTTCCTTCCATCTTCTTTTGACGCTTCCTGCATCATTCAATATTTTGCCTATAGAATCCTTTAGCACTGCAATTGATTTTTTTCTTCAATTCTTTCAGCTTGAGAAATGCCAAGCATGTTCTTCCCTTTTGGTTTTCTAACTCCAGGTCTTCGTGCATTTCATTTCAATACTTTGCTTTGTTTTCTTCAGCTGTCCTTTGAAATCTTCTGTTCAGCTCTTTTATCTTGTCATTTCATCCATTCATTTTAGCTATTCTCTGTTGAAGAGTGTTCTGGTTACCTAGTGCCACTCTGACAAGAATATACCACAAATGGGATACTTGAACAATCAGGAGTTTATTCTCTTACAGTTTGGAGGTTTTAAGTCTGAGTTCAAAGTGCCAGGCTCTAGGAGCTGTGTGAAAGCCCCTCAACCTTGGGCTTCAGCTCTGCCTCTTGCCCCCAGCCTACTGAAGCTAGAGGTTTTTCTTCACTCAGGCAGCTACTGGCTGCTGAGGCTAACAAGCCCAAGGTCGACAAATAAAATGGCACAGTCCCTATGTTACCAAGCCACATGGCAGGCCATTATTTCAAGTCCATTGAAAGTCCCAAGGTCAGCAGAGCATGGCAGACTGCTGAACAACAGCATGGCTACATGCAGGGTTCAAGTGTGCCATAAGCTAGAGACTGTTCCCAAAGCTGTTTCTTATATACAGGAAATAGACCACATCCCTAAAGCAGCTACTCAGCTGATTGTGGTTAGTCCCACCATGAAGTTGATTGCCAGTCTCATCATGGGGAATAACTACCACCAGTTGCCCAGCCACTCAACCAGGTCCAGCCAAGCTGCCACACAAACTTAACCACCACAAAGAGCAAGTTTCAGAGTTTCTTCTGACACCCTGTGGTGTAGTAAATTACTTAGTGTTGCTTTTCTACCCATGTTGTTGTTGTTATGTGCCGTGGAGTCAGGCCTGACTCATAGCGACCCCTCCTTGGGTTTCTCAGTATCACTATGGAAGTAGATTGCCACATCTTCCTTCTGAGGAATGGCTGATGGATTTGAACTGCCAGCCTTCTGGTTAGCAGTCAAGTGCCTTAGCCATTATGCTACCAGAGGTCCCTTTCTATCCATAAGTCTTTGTAAACTC
>NW_006921674.1:4512327-4514165 GCF_000298275.1 Orycteropus afer afer | reverse complement strand
GCAGCATGTCTGGCCCCGCAGGAATGGGCCTTGGGCTACTGATAGTGATTCTGTCTTCCTCTTGTGTGGTTAGAGGAGGTCAGAAGATGTGGCCTCCTTGCCTTTTTTGCATACCCATTTTAGTCTTTCTTCCTTTCCTATCTTTTTAGTGACCTTTTCCTTTCTTCATGTATGATGTTCTTGATGTCATCCCATAATTCATCTGGTTTTCAATCATTGGTGTTCAATCCATTAAATCTATTCTTCAGATAACCTCTAACTTTAGATGGGATGTAATCAAGGTCATATTTTGGCTCTTGTGGACTTGTTTTAATTTTCTTCAGCTTCAACTTGAACTTGTATATGAGCAATTGATGGTCTGTTCCACAGTCAGCTCCTGGTCTTGTTCTGACTGATAATATTGAGCTTTTCCATTACCTCTTTCCACAGATGTAGTTGATCTAATCCAAGTGTATTCCAACTGGTGAGGTCCACTATTTATCTTGTTGAAGAGAGGTATTTGCAATGAATAAGTTGTTTGTCTTCCAAAATTCTATCATGCAATCTCCAGTGTCATAGAGTGTCGAGATCACCAAGGCCATATTTTCCAACAACAGATGATTCTTCTTTGTTTCCAGTGTTCACATTCCAATCACCAATAACCATCAATACACCTTGATTGCAGTTTTTGTCAATTTCAGACTGCAGAAGTTGATAAAAATCTTCAATTTCTTTATCTTTGGCTTTAGTAGTTGATACATAAATTTGAACAATAGTTACATTAACTGGTCTTCTTTGTAGGCATATGGATATGGTCCTATCACTGACAGCATTCTATTTCAGGATAGATCTTAAAACATTCTTTGTGATGATGAATGAGACACCATTCCTCTTCAATTTGTCAATCCCAGCACAGTAGATCATAGGATTGTCTGATTCAAAAGGTTATAACAACTTCTTAAGCACAATTAAAGTCTGCCAGTTGCTGACCACTTGCCCTCTATTCCTATTTTTCTATCTGGAATTATCTCCCAATATCTCTGCATCAATCCATAGGCCTAATTTTTCCAAAGATTTGCTGAACCTTCACATGTTTTAAACATTTTTGGGAAACCGACAGTCCACTGTAACTCTCACTTTACCAGAATGTATACACTGTTTATAAAACATCTCTTCTTCACTTGTTTCCCACTTATTCACACAGGAAAATTTGCAAAAGCCATAACCTGTGTAATGTGAAAATCTGTCAGAGAAGGAAAGCTCATTATTATAGAACAATAGAAAAGTGATCCTGTCAAAGGTAGAAAATTTGCAAGACCTGGAAAAACAAGACAGTCCCTTGGAATTCCAGCTCTCACAGATTTCACTGTATTCCTTTAAATTGTTCTCAGGTTGCTTCACATGTGTGCCTTTTCTTCCCAAATAGATTTTAAATTTATTGTTCACAGGTCCATATCTCCTACTTCCCCATGAATCAATTTTTTATCCCACAACTAGTTAGCAGTGTTATTTTCATCGAGAGTAGTCATTTACAAGAACTATAAAATGTAAACTGAAATTATTCAAGTCTGTATTCCATTTTTTAAACCTATTTATAATTTTTCCATAGCTCTATCTAGGACCATCTGTATTTTGTTCTTATCCAGTCATAAAAGGAAGATGACATGAAGAATCAGGTTACCTGAAAAACTTTTATTGAAACAAGAGAATATCATAAGTTGTAAAAAAAATAATAATAACAAATAGAGGACTAGATTTTATTTTTTATTCTGATCTTTGTTCTCTGTTCCCAATACAAAGATGTCAAAGTTTCTGAGTAAATATTCATTAATCATATCAGTTAATTTTTTAAAATTTAG